>NC_083594.1:6884198-7181698 GCF_027579695.1 Neoarius graeffei | reverse complement strand
TGATTCTGTATTTGACAATACCACTGAATCTGATCCGATCCGATACCATGCAATACAATGTGATTTATAATCCATGCCATCAATATGTGACTCGCTTTGTTCAGAATTCATGACTGATGATGAGACAGAAATAGAAGAACTCCTTAAATAGAGATGCCACTGATCCGGGATCAATATGGAGCTGAACCTAGCAAAAAAATGTGGATCGGATATCAGACAAAACAAATCGAATATCGGTTCCTGTCACAAATGGCAAAGACTAGAATTAGATTTGGAAAAGAAGTTTATTTTTTGGAACTGAAATGTTCACATACAAAGAGACTTGACTGTTTTGTTTTGTTTGTTTGTTAGGATTGATTTTATTGCATTTATTGTATTTTAGATTTTATTGTAAAATAAGATAAGATAAACTTTATTCACCCCTCAGTGGGGAAATTCACATGTTACAGCAGCTCATAAATAGAAAAAGAGTGCAATAAAATAGAACAACAAAACAACAACAAAAAATAGACTGCAATAAAAATATAAAAAATATATAGGAAAAACTATATCTGCATATGTACAATAATAAAAAAGTTTAAAAAACATGGATTATGTACGTAATATACACGGATAAATAAGAATGGAACTTAAATAAGAATAGTACTTCAACTGAAATAGAAATATTGCACCAGGTAGTGAATGTTATTTATGATATTATACTATTTATAGAGCAGCATGGTGGTGTAGTGGTTAACACTGTCGCCCCACAGCAAGAAGGTTCTCGGTTCAAGCCCAGCGGCCAGCGAGGGCCTTTCTTTGTGGCATTTGCATGTTCTATGCGTGGGTTTCCTCCGGGTGCTCCGGTTTCCCTCAAAGACATGCAGGTTAGGTTAACTGGTGACTCTAAATTGAGCGTAGGTGTGAATGTGAGTGTGAATGGTTGCCTGTGTCTATGTGTCAGCCCTGTGATGACCTGGCGACTTGTCCAGGGTGTACCCCGCCTTTCGCCCGTAGTCAGCTGGGATAGGCTCCAGCTTGCCTGCGATCCTGTACAGGATAAGTGGCTACAGATAATGGATGGATGGATGGATGCATATTTTTTAAGAGTTTAAATATAAAATGCTTTATGCTGGGATTAGATGACACAAATTCAGCTTGAGTTTGACATAATTTCCAGCATTTCGGCCTGAAAATGAAGGTCAGACCCGATGAACAGGGTTTGTTGTGTGACATACAGTAATCAAAGAACAGTGAAGTGGCGTCTGGGACACCCAGTAACATGCTAACGAAAAGTCTAGTGTATCAGAAATGTTTGTAACCACAACTAACAATTTCTTGACCCTCCTCCTCAGTGGCACGCAAGGATGTAAACCCTGATTGGTGGGGGTCAAAGCTGTAGTGTTGCCAGTCTCCCAACCAAGACAGTGCTTGAATCTATGGCACTATGATTGACTATCTGACATCCATCCATCCATCCATCCATCCATCCATTCATCCATTATCCATAACCGCTTATCCTGTGCAGGGTCTCAGGCAAGCTGGAGCCTATCCCAGCTGACTATGGGCGAGAGGCGGGGTACACCCTGGACAAGTCACCTGGTCATTGCAGGGCTGACACATAGAGACAAACAACCATTCACACTCACATTCACACCTACGGTCAATTTAGAGTCACCAGTTAACCTAAACATGTCTTTGGACTGTGGGGGAAACCGGAGCACCCGGAGGAAACCCACGCAGACATGGGGAGAACATGCAAACTCCGCACAGAAAGGCCCTCGTCGGGCACTGGGCTTGAACCCAGAACTGTGAGGCAATAGTACTAACCACTACACCACCGTGCTGCCCCACTATCTGACATGATGACCCAGATATCATGTCGTCTGATCCTGGCATCATATATAGCGTATAAACATTTTAGGGATTGGTATCTCCAATACTTAAGACAAAGTGGTGTCGTACACCTAATTCCAATTGGTGTCTTTTAAATTGAATTATCGATCCAAATCGTCTGATCGTTACACCCCTAATGCGTAGTTCTAATGTGTAGGAAGAAGTTGCAAAATGTGTATGCTTCACGGTACGACCCTGAATAGTCCTGTTTAGTACCCTTTATTCTGAGATTGGAGATTTTGGAGGTGATGCACCTTTCCTGGGTGCCCACAATGTGGGAACAGTGCTGTGTGAAATTATATCCAGTAAATGTATCAACACTGCAATCATCATTATCAGTTAACAGTTGTCCTGACTGAGGGACGATATTGTATTTTACAGTTTTCAAATGACTATAGTATTGTACTTTGATTAAAATGTATAAAATGCTATACAGGTGGCACGGTGGTGTAGTGGTTAGCACAGTCACCTCACAGCAAGAAGGTTCTGGGTTCGAGCCCAGTGGCCGACGAGGGCCTTTCTGTGTGGAGTTTGCATGTTCTCCCCTTGTCTGCGTGGGTTTCCTCCGGGTGCTCCGGTTTCTCCCACAGTCCAAAGACATGAAGGTTAGGTTAACTGGTGGCTCTAAATTGACCGTAGGTGTGAATGGTTGTTTGTCTCTATGTGTCAGTCCTGCGATGATCTGGCGACTTGACCCCACCTCTCGCCAATAGTCCGCTGGGATAGGCTCCAGCTTGCCCGCGACCCTGCACAGGATAAGCGGCTACGGATAATGGATGGATGGATGGATGGAAATGCTATACAGATGGCATCATAATTACCTTTAAGAGGAAATCATTAAAGGTACACCAGGTACACATTAAAGCAATAAGCATTGTAAGTACTGTTGAATAAATGATACGCTCTTAGAGAGAGAGAGAGAGATAGAGTATCAGTTTCCTTGTCACTTTATCTTCTGTATCTTTAATATCTATCTTTCACATGGAAATGTGGATGTACTACACCTTTAAAAATATACCAGGTACCTAATTGGAGGTAGGAGGAAGCCAGAGAACCCTGCAGAATCCCACACAAACATACTAAAGCTCAGGATCAAACCTGGAGCTGTGAAGCAGAAACGCTACCCGCTGCACCACAGCGCTACCCCTGAGGAAATAAATTTTACTGTTTGAATTTTTTAAAAACTTGAGTACTAAAGCGTTTTATATGGTTTAGTGATGGAAGGGAGATAGATCCTGGTAATACCAAGGTCGCAATTTCTCTCAAACGCAGTGTGAAAGTGTCTTACATCATCACTGTTTTGATTAACACCAGGAGAGCTGAGCTCAGGCACTAAAATATGATGTTAATAGCATGGCATAATGGTGATCGTTATGATGATGATGATGATGATGATGATGATGATGTAATAAAGATTAATCAAGTAATAACATTGTTTTATAGATAGAAAAATTCTGGAGTGTTATTTCAATTCAGAATGTTAGTATAACTCACGTGTCAGAAGAGTACATTGGTGATTCAGGGAAGATTTTTTGAAACTTATTTATTTAATTTGCTGTATCATATAGTTCTGATTTGCCAGAAAGAATCAGGACATCATGTGACGTCAAAAAGGAAAACTGAAAAATCCTTTGTCCGTCCATTTACGTAATTATACATTAGTTAAAGGTGACATATTATACCCCTTTTACACAAGTTGACACAGTTCCTTGAGGTCTTAATGAAATATCTGTGATTTATTTTTTTCACGGCGCGGTTTCCATCAAATCCTGCGCTCTGATTGGCTGGCGAGCGGGTCCGTATCCTATGGTACGGACCCCAGTTACGGACCTCTGGCGACTCACTCATTCCCAACAACAACAAACATAGTTGCAATTTTTGTCAACATTTATATTTTTTATAAGATTTATTTATAAGGTTTTTATCAAAAATCTTATAAATTTTTGCCAGCATTTCTCAGGAGAATAGCATTAATTTTACATCATGCATAGTGATAACGACAGTGTTCACAGCAAAAGTGAGTTTTACTACCCTGAGGAAGAAGAAATAAAAGAAAACATTTCAGGAGAAAGCTAAAAACCTCTAACTGTTGCTAACGCCGAGCAAAAACATGGCTGAATCCTGAATGACTCAATTTTGTATAAATAGGGGACTACATAGGCGGCAAAATGTAGTTTTTTTCCTGCCACGGAAGTGCACTTGTATACCGAAGAGGAAGCAATTTGCATTACAGCCGTTAATGAGGATTCAAAATAGCATTAATTTTACAGCATGGATAGCGATAACGATAGTCTTCACAGTGAAAGCGAGTTTTACTACCCTGAGGAAGAAGAAATAAAAGAAAACATTTCAGGAGAAAGCTAAAAACCTGTAACTGTTGCTAACGCCGAGCAAAAACATGTCTGAATCCTGAATGACTCAATTTTGTATAAATAGGGGACTACATAGGTGGCAAAATGTAGTTTTTTTCCTGCCATGAAAGTGCACTTGTATACCGAGGAGGAAGCAATTTGCATTACAGCCGTGAATGAGGATTCAAAATGGCAGCTCGGCTCGGTTTTCCCTTTCGGGCGCTCTCGTTTTCTGTTAGAATTTAGTAAAGAAAAAAATAAATATATTATTTACCAGCTTAAGGTCGGTCCGTATGGTGAAATACCGTGACCTTGGCCTTAAATACTGACCTTGGCCCAGAGGACCTCGCTCGGTACTTTCAAGACCTCGGTCATGGCATTTCACGATACGGACCTCCCAGCTGGTAAATAACAGATATATATATTTTGGTCAAAATAGCACAAGGATAAAGCCCCACAGCTCCTTCTCACCCTGTCTAAACAGTCCTGTTCAGAATGGTCAGTTTGACGAACAGCCTGTTCCTTTAAATTATAATGATAATGAGCTACTGATCACCCTACCCTGTTCTTCCTCTGGCCAATCAAATTTCACTTTCCTCATGAATATTCATTAACAAAAGCAGTTCTCAAGCTGTGAGTGGAGATACTCAGATGAGAGGGGGCGGGATTATTCGAATGAGCTCCACTTGTGACAGAAAAACAGGAGCTGAATCTGAACGGCTTGTTGAAGGACATGTTTTCTGAAATAGGAGCCCAAGAGAAACCGACTTATTTAAGAGTTTGTGTGTTGGTAGGCTCCAGACACTCAAATGTATGTGCACAAGCACGGAAAAAGTAAGTTTTTCATAATATGTTCCCTTTAAATTAAAGCTAGACTGCCTTTCAGATTTTTCAAGTGTAGGTCATCAAAAGAATTTTCCCCGACACCCAATTATTTTTGTTTAGTGGACCGAAAACTACTGAATTAGAATCACAGACTTCTAATTTTATTAGTTTTTTTTAAAAAAATAGAACAATTAATGAATTGAGGGCCACATGGCCCTAAATTCTCCGCTATTTTTTCCTGCTTCACCATGACCCAATTCAAGATACTGTGTCATGCATCACGTAGTGGGCTTTCCCTGTTCACACAAGGCATTGTGGGATACAAATTAGAAACAGGAGATTTCATAAAATCAGTGAAATTTAGTTCCGTCTGAAATGTGGTCATTGGGATATATGTTTATTTCTGTAATATTTCACAAAGTATCAGGCCATTCTGTGGCTGGGAAGTTATTTAATTTGAGGGGATTAAAGCAAATAATGTGCATGAAATCGCTCGCTTCGTGCAGTCAAGCAGACAGAGGAAGTCCGTGTGTGTGTGCGCATGCGAAGGTTTACCTTCTTCTTCTTCTTTTGGGTTTTACAGCAGCTGGCATCCACAGTGTCGCATTACTGCCATCTACAGGTTTATCTTTGAGCGTGCACTGACAGTTCCATCATTCTGTTGCTAAACGAACAGCTGATCACACCGAGGTGCTCGCTGAGCGCCGATATTTATTAGTTTGTTCCTGCATTTCCTTTCCTTCGTATATAACATAACGCCTTTTCTTCTCGCTTTCCGTTACTGTAGTCGGTCTTTCACATTTCATTCTCACACTCACGTCCTCCATTTTTCTCTCCTGTTTCAAATTTGTATCCCACAATGCCTTGTGCGAACAGGGAAAGCCCACCACGTGATGCATGGCATTGGGTCATGGTGAAGCAGGAAAAAAGAGCGGAGAATTTAGGGCCACATGGCCCAAAATTAATTAAGTGTTCTGTTTTTAAAAAACTGAATAAAATTGGAAGTCTGTGATTCGAATTCAGTAGTTTTCGATCCACTAAACAAAAATAACTGGGTGTCGGGGAAAATGCTTTTTATGACCTACACTTGAAAAATCTGAATGGGAGTCTAGCTTTAAATTGTATTGTATCTTATCATAGAAGATTCTGTGGTATCATCAAATGTCTAATCATTGCCTTAAAAATTGCACTCTTACTTTTTAAAGTCTTTCGAGCAGAAAACTAGAAGTGTAATCAGTAGAGTGCAAACCTCTCCTAAGCTACATATTCGGATTTGCATCAAAATCTCATCAATTGTTATTTGGCCCATGGCTCACATGTCCTCAAAATTTAATCAAATTTGAGATTATCAAAGAGAACGAAGACATTTCCTCAAAATTGATTTCTTGTTTTTCTTGCTTTGTCTTTTTTTTTTTTAAAGATGTTTGGGCAGGAAGGGTGATGGTCACAGTTCAGGGCTGTGGATGGTGAAAACCAGGAGGGAAAATATGGCAGAGTAGATCTCTGGTCTTCCTTCAGTATTTTCAATTCAATTCAACTTTATTTGTAGTGCTTTTAACAGTAGATTGGTAACAACAGTGCTACACCGTAGTTGTGTTTCTTCTCCATTCAACAGCATTTCATTCTCAAAATTAGCATCTTGTATTTCCTTCGGGTTTACTACAGTATGAAACTAGAAGGGCACTTGGTAAACTGCATACCTCCACCAGGCCACATGTTCGGATTTGCATCCAAATCTCATCAATTGTTGCTTGGTCCATGGCCCACCGTTCCTCCAAATTTCATCAAAATCCATTCATTACTTTTGAGTTACGTTGGGAACAGGCAAAAAAAAAAAATCCTGGATCCGCATACACATCTGGATCCTGAATCTGCATACGTATCCGGATTTGCGTCAGAATCTAATGCATTGTTATTTGGCCCATGACTCACCTTTCCTCCAAATTTCATCAAAATCTGTTCACTGCTTTTTGAGTTACAGTATGTTGGGAACAGGCAAAAAAATCCTGGATCCACATACACATCTGGATCCTGGATCCGCATACGTATCTAGATTTGTGTCAAAATCTAAAGAATTGTTCCTTGGCCCATGGCTCACTTTTCCTCCAAATTTCATCAAAATCTGTTCACTGCTTTTTGAGTTATATTGGGAACAGGCAAACAAACAGAGGCGTAAACATAACCTCCTCTAACAAAGTTGGGGCAGCCATGGCCTGAAGGTTAGAGAAGCAGCCTTGGGCCCAAATGGTTGCTGGTTTGATTCCCTGGACCGGCAGGAAAAATATGAGGGGAGTTGAGTGAATGAACAGGATTTTCCCCTCCCTCTGTAGTGCCCTTGAGCAAGGCACCGAACCCCCAACTGCTCCCCGGGTGCTGTAGCATAGCTGCCCACTGCTCTGGCATGTGTGCTCGTTGCTCACTTGTGTGTTTATTGCTTCAGATGGGTTAAATGCAGAGGAGGAATTTCACTGTACTTGAGTGTACATGTGACAAATAAAGGCTTCTTCTTCTTCTTCTTCTTCTTCTTCTTCTTCTTCAGAGTTGGCTGAAGTAATCATTTTGATCATATTTCATGATATCAGTATTGAGATCTGTAATAACTCATAAATTGTACACTACTGTTCCAACACTGTAGACGTTCTAAACAATGAATCCTACCTCCCCGCGCTTTTTTTTTTTTTTGGCTGTGGTAAATTTGCTACAAACATGAGACTGATGACTATTGGTAAGGATGTGTAATATTTTATGTGAGTGAATTATTAACAGTCTATGCATGCGCATATAAACTGATGCTGTTGTGACGCATCGGGCTTCCCTTGTCTGTGACTAAGGCACTCTCCAGGGCGGCACATTTAGAAATGAGCATCTGTGTTGCTATTGCTGTCAGCGCTTATAAGATCTAACACATGATTCATGGAGCACGCATTATAAAATGGACATTTCACGGTGATGTTCTGCTTATTCATCTAATCAGGTCTAAATTACAGATGTGCACTTTCATGTTATGTCATGAGCGATGCTGTGTCCTTCAAGTCTAGTGTCAATAAATACAAGAAACATCAGAGATCATTCAGTGCTTGTGGAAAAATTAAGGATTTTCTTCTATCTTTGAGGGAAATGTATTCTATAGTGCACCCATGACTGAGGTCTGTGTGTAATGAGCTGTTGCTATGGTGATGAAAAAGGATGCAGGTGGAATGGATCACCCCAACAGACGTGCATTTGCCTATATATAGTGTTTCAACAGGCACGGAGTTTCCTGCTGTGGGAACAAATTGAGTATGTTTATAACACGTTTATATGCAGTTGTATTCACAATCAGTTTCAGGATCAGTTTGTTTAAAAGTGTACCGACTAGTGGCCTAGTGGTAGTGTGTCCGCCTCTCGATTGGGAGATCGTGAGTTCTATTCACGGTCGGGTCATACCAAAGACCATCAAAAAATGGTACCTACTGCCATCTGGCAAGGCACACTGCAATACAGATGTGCATGGGGAGTTAAACTCTCGTGGTTACCAGAGGACTAGCCCCCCACTGTAACCCTAGCTATGTAATAGGCGAGAGGCCGAGGGCTACGGAAACGGAGATCGGCGCCGCCCGATGCGCCACATACAGAGTTGGGCCTGGTTAGTACTTGAGTGGGAGACTGCCTAGGAATACCAGGTACTGTAAGGCGTGGGAAGGACTTTAACTTTTTAACTTTATTTAAAAGTGCAGTGTGCAACAGGTACAGGAATTTGTCTTGCAATATTTGGACGCTACTAACAAGATTCATAGAGAACACAAAATGCGCTTCACTGTATATAATGTGTACATTGTGTTGATGTCATACATGTCAACCTTTGGTCAATCAAACCTGTATAACCAACCTCCAAAATCCGTATTTCCCTTATAAAATCCGTATAAGATGCAAATTAAAATAATTTACCTAAAATTTGAATGATAATTAACAATGATATATCCCAGTTACTTTTTATTCAATATTAATAACAATAAACCTTCAGAATGAATACAAAGCTCCAATGTTCGACAAAAACACAAAGTGTCACTCTAATGTTCTGAATTGTACTCCATGACAGCTTTTTTAGCAGTCTGCACCAATACCTCACTAGGCTGCATGTCACAGCAAGTGTCTGTGCTGATCTTGCCGGAGTGCCCATTCAGAATCTTTTCAGTCGCTAGTGAAAGTCGCTCAGGTGGAAATACGCTTTTCAAACAAAATGTTACTTCCGGGTTGGCGGGATTCTCACAATGCGGTGTGCGCATGATCAAAAGTGGAACGAAGTCTCGCTACCACAAGATAACGCGCGATTTCATAAGACTCTTTACTGGCTGTTTGTGCTTTCTGTGGTGTACAGTACGTTTGTAAATGTTATGCGCTCTTTTATCATCGTGGGAATTGATTATAGCGCTAAATAAATATTAAAGTTTTTTAAAATAATCCGTATAACTTTATTTGTACGCCCGTATACTACGTTTATTGAATCAAATCCGTATAAAATACGGACATTCCGTGTAGGTTGACATGTATGTGATGTGTACGCAATAGTTTTAAGCTAGAATTAGGAATGCACAATTACTCACATTTTATTAATCACAAATTTGTTGATCCTTTCACCACTGCGTAACTTCATAGACAGACTGCTGTACATTTTCTTCTTCTTCTTCTTTTTCGGCTGCTCCTGTTAGGGATCGCCAGAGCAGATTCTCATCCGCATATTCAATTTGGCATCGGTTTTACACCTGATGCAACCCTCCCCAGTCTATCCAGACACCTTTCTGTTTTAGCCAGCATTAACCTTTTCAGCAGTTTGTGCTACAGTACCAGCAATTCAAATATTCAGAAGTTAGTTAGTCCAGAATTTTGCTGCCCAAATTCTATCCATCCATCCATTATCTGTAGCCACTTATCCTGTTCTACAGGGTCACAGGCAAACTGGAGCCTATCCCAGCTGACTACGGGCGAGAGGCGGGGTACACCCTGGACAAGTCGCCAGGTCATCACAGGGCTGACACATAGACACACAACCATTCACACTCACATTCACACCTACGGTCAATTTAGAGTCACCAGTTAACCTAACCTGCATGTCTTTGGACTGTGGGGGAAACCGGAGCACCCGGAGGAAACCCACGCGGACACGGGGAGAACATGCAAACTCCACACAGAAAGGCCCTCGCCGGCCACGGGGCTCGAACCCGGACCTTCTTGCTGTGAGGTGACAGTGCTAACCACTACACCACCATGGCGCGCTCCGAATCCTATCCAGGCAGCGCAAATATGATCACATAACACCAACTCATAAGGAACTGAAGCTTTTGCCTGTGTCTGATTTGTTAACCATAAGAGACTCCGTGTATACTTATGTATAAATGCATGAATAATCTTGCCCCAATTATCTTACTAGCTTGTTCAGGAAATGCTCCAGTATGCATCAAGATAATACTAGGAATAGTAACAACCAGAATATCCCTAAGTGTCGTACTGCCAAGGCACAGAACTCATTTCTTTATAGAGGGGTTTCTGTGTGGATCTTACTCCTAGAGGCAATTTACAAGTCTCTATTAGTATCTATTTTTAAACGTAACTTAAATTGCATTATTTCGAGAGGTGGCTGCACAGCTATTTCTGTTAAGTTTGATGATAACATTTGTAAATAGTACTCTTATTAGGTTTTGATAACTCCTTTCTATATATTTCCTTTGAATATTTTCATTTTTTTATATTATTTGTGATTTATCATTATTTATGTTTTTATAGCACTTGTAAATTAGGTATGAAGATGCCATTTTGGGCGGCACAGTGGTGTAGTGGTTAGCACTGTCACTTCACAGCAAGAAGGTCCTGGGTTCGAGCCCAGCGGCCGGCGAGGGCCTTTCTGTGTGGAGTTTGCATGTTCTCCCCATGTCTGCATGGGTTTCCTCCAAAGACATGCAGGTTAGGTTAACTGGTGACTCTAAATTGACCGTAGATGTGAATGTGAGTGTGAATGGTTGTTTGTCTCTGTGTCAACCCTGCGATGACCTGGCGACTTGTCCAGGGTGTACCCCGGCTCTCGCCCATCGTCAGCTGGGATAGGCTCCAGCTTGCCTGCGACCCTGTAGAACAGGATAAGCGCTACAGATAATGGATGGATGGATGGACCCCATTTTGGGAACTTAATAAAGATTACTATATTGTATTTAAGCTCATAGTATTACATATATCCAATACTTATTTATATTTATTACACTACCGTTCAAAAGTTTGGGGTCACCCAGACAATTTTGTGTTTTCCATGAAAAGTCACACTTTTATTTACCACCACAAGTTGTAAAATGAATAGAAAATATAGTCGAGACATTTTTCTGGCCATTTTGAGCATTTAATCGACCCCACAAATGTGATGCTCCAGAAACTCAATCTGCTCAAAGGAAGGTCAGTTTTATAGCTTCTCTAAAGAGCTCAACTGTTTTCAGCTGTGCTAACATGATTGTACAAGGGTTTTCTAATAATCCATTAGCCTTCTGAGGCAATGAGCAAACACATTGTACCATTAGAACACTGGAGTGAGAGTTGCTGGAAATGGGCCTCTATACACCTATGGAGATATTGCACCAAAAACCAGACATTTGCAGCTAGAATAGTCATTTACCACATTAGCAATGTATAGAGTGGATTTCTGATTAGTTTAAAGTGATCTTCATTGAAAAGAACAGTGCTTTTCTTTCAAAAATAAGGACATTTCAAAGTGACCCCAAACTTTTGAACGGTAGTGTATATTTATATTTTCTTAATTGCCTTTAATGCTGCCTATAATACTCCAGTTCAGTGCAAAGTACTCAAGCACGGTTGTTAGTTCTATATAAGAAAAATAGTGTGATGTCATTTGGATGTAAAAAACGAGTGTGTGTATGCAGACGACGAGGAGTTCTGTGTCATCCACGTCCTGTAGTTCTGGAAAATTCATCTGGACGTAGTGATTAAACTGTGTTAAAAGCTCTGTGTTTGTACAGCTGGGGAAGTTTTGTGCAGTTTGTACAGCTAATCACTTAACACTATCTCAATATTGCAGTTTCAGTACAGGCATTGACATATTGAGCTACACACTCGTTCAAATCTGGGATTGTACCGAAAATACTTCATTTACACTCAGCATGCTGTTTCATGAAGGCAGTCTTACTAAATTAGACAGAGTATATAAATCCTGCCATATTCATACCTAGAGTGTGGTTAAACATATAGGATCCTGGAATTAAAAAAATCTGCTTGTGCATATGTTACGTTATATTATATGGACGCGAGCGTTTTACTAGGAACTACACCACTCGTATTTTTCATTCGAGCTCCATCCGGGACACGGAGAACCAAAACTGTGACATAAATCTCTATGTGTCACTCGTGAAAAAATCGATGAATTGTTTTGATAAATTTGGGGACTTTTTGTTTGTGAATGTGTCGATATAATAAAAAGAAAATCACACGCTGGCTTGAAGATATGAAGTTTATCTTCTCGTGTTGAAGAACTCGCATTTTTCATACGAAATACATCACGGATCTGAGTGACATGCAGTGGTGCTTGAAAGTTTGTGAACCCTTTAGAATTTTCTATATTTCTGCATAAATATGACCCAAAATATCATCAGATTTTCACACAAGTCCTAAAAGTAGATAAAGAGAACCCAGTTAAACAAATGTGACAAAAATATTATACTTGCTCGTTTATTTATTGAGGAAAATGATCCAATATTACATACCTGTGAGTGGCAAAAGTATGTGAACCTCTAGGATTAGCAGTTAATTTGAAGGTGAAATTAGAGTCAGGTGTTTTCAATCAATGGGATGACAATCAGGTGTGAGTGGGCACCCTGTTTTATTTAAAGAACAGGGATCTATCAAAGTCTGATCTTCACAACACATGTTTGTGGAAGTGTATCATGGCACGAACAAAGGAGATTTCTGAGAACCTCAGAAAAAGCGTTGTTGATACTCATCAGGCTGGAAAAGGTTACAAAACCATCTCTAAAGGGTTTGGACTCCACCAATCCACAGTCAGACAGATTGTGTACAAATGGAGGAAATTCAAGACCATTGTCACCCTCCCCAGGAGTGGTGGACCAACAAAGATCACTCCAAGAGCAAGGCGTGTAATAGTTGGCGAGATCACAAACGACCCCAGGGTAACTTCTAAGCAACTGAAGGCCTCTCTCACATTGGCTAATGTTAATGTTCATGAGTCCACCATCAGGAAAACACTGAACAATAATGGTGTGCATGGCAGGGTTGCAAGGAGAAAGCCACTGCTCTCCAAAAAGAACATTGCTGCTCGTCTGCAGTTTGCTAAAGATCACGTGGACAAGCCAGAAGGCTATTGGAAAAATGCTTTGTGGACAGATGAGACCAAAATAGATCTTTTGGTTTAAATGTGTAGCGTTATGTTTGGAGAAAGGAAAACACTGCATTCCAGCGGAAGAACCTTATCCCATCTGTGAAACATGGTGGTGGTAGTATCATGGTTTGGGCCTGTTTTGCTGCATCTGGACCAGGACGGCTTGCCATCATTGATGGAACAATGAATTCTGAATTATACCAGCGAATTCTGAAGGAAAATGTCAGGACATCTGTCCATGAACTGAATCTCAAGAGAAAGTGTGTCATGCAACAAGACAACGACCCTCAGCACACAAGTCGTTCTACCAAAGAATGGTTAAAGAAGAATAAAGTGAATGTTTTGGAATGGCCAAGTCAAAGTCCTGACCTTAATCCAATCAAAATGTTGTGGAAGGACCTGAAGTGAGCAGTTCATGTGAGGAAACCCACCAACATCCCAGAGTTGAAGCTGTTCTGTATGGAGGAATGGGCTAAAATTCCTCCAAGCCGGTGTGCAGGACTGATCAACAGTTACCGCAAACGTTTAGTTGCAGTTATTACTGCACAAGGGGGTCACACCAGATACTGAAAGAAAAGGTTCACATACTTTTGCCACTCACAGATATGTAATATTGGATCATTTTCCTCAATAAATAAATGACCAAGTATAATATTTTTGTCTCATTTGTTTAACTGGGTTCTCTTTATCTACTTTTAGGACTTGTGTGAAAATCTGATGATGTTTTAGGTCATATTTATGCAGAAATATAGAAAATTCTAAAGGGTTCACAAACTTTCAAGCACCACTGTATTAAAATAATATTGGCTGGCATTGAGTGTTATATCAGATATATTCCATTCAGCTAGCATGATATTGAACAAGTCGAAGACGAGTAGCTGAATGGAATATATCGGATATACCATGAAAAAAAGCCAGCCAATATTATTATTATTATTATTATTATTATTATTATTATTATTATTATTATGATTTACAGAATAAAATAGATATGCAGCAGAGAGAGATTGGGTGATCCTGGCACAGTCAGTCTGGTAAGGCTCATCATCAGCTCAGGGCCCTTCCCCTCTCTACACGCAGCCCAGACAGCGAATGGGACTTCTCCCAGGAAGCGCTGCCTAGTCGAACCCACCAAGAACCTTTTGGAGAATATGGAGACTCCCCAACACAGCAGTCTTCTGCATTACCCAGATTGTCAGAAGAGCTGTGCTCCCGATGGAAAACCCGGGCACTCTCTTGATCTGCGTCAAGAGATCAGGACGTACCAAACCAAGGGCACCGAGAACAATGGGGAGTCGGACAACCGTGTACTTGGGATGCAAGCGAGACATTTCAAATGCGAGGTCCGCATATTTTCCATGTTTTTCCTGAATCTTGTCAATCCCATTGCTGTCAAAAGGGACAGAAAATTCAATTATGTAAATGACTTCATTGGCTTTATCAAAAAGGACAAGATCAGGTTTGTTGGCTGGAATTTTGCGCAGGCTGTATATAGGCCTATTCCAAAGAAGTTTAAAATCATCATTTTCCATGACGCCCTGTACATGTTCAGGGTCATACCATGGATGGACCTCGGAGTCAAAACCACAGGCATGGCGAAGACGGTAGTAAAAAGAACGAGCCATGCCATCATGTCGTTTTAGATATTGTGTTTGTGCCAAAGCAGGGCATCCACTGACAAGGTGTTGGACAGTCTCATTAAATTCATTGCATAATCTACATTTAAAATTCACATTTTGCTTTAAATCACATTTTGACGATTACGAGTGGGCAGTGACTGGTCCTGGGCTGCAAAAAGAAAGCCCTCAGTCTCACTTTTCAGACCAGCCGACTTCATCCAGGCAAAGGAATCGGTAAGATGACTGTTCTGTTCCACACACTGCATGTAGACATGATGCAGTGGTTTCTCAGAAAGCCTCTGCTTGAAATACCAACTCTGCGCTGATTTGATGTACGACTTCACCTGGTTGACGCCCATCTCAGTACCATCCAGCAGTACATCACCATCAATAAAATCAACATCAAAATTGAGATTTTGTCCAACAATCTTAGCACGCTTAAAATAGCTGTGGAATTCCTTACTTTCATCATGAGTCTTGACATGCTTCACCAGAGGATCATCTCATCTCATCTCGTTATCTCTAGCCGCTTTATCCTGTTCTACAGGGTCGCAGGCAAGCTGGAGCCTATCCCAGCTGACTACGGGCGAAAGGCGGGGTACACCCTGGACAAGTCGCCAGGTCATCACAGGGCTGACACATAGACAGACAACCATTCACACTCACATTCACACCTACGGTCAATTTAGAGTCACCAGTTAACCTAACCTGCATGTCTTTGGACTGTGGGGGAAACCGGAGCACCCGGAGGAAACCCACGGGGAGAACATGCAAACTCTGCACAGAAAGGCCCTCGCCGGCCACGGGGCTCGAACCCAGACCTTCTTGCTGTGAGGCGACAGCGCTAACCACTACACCACCGTGCCGCCCCCAGAGGATCATCCGACAAATAAATGTGAGCAAAAGTGCACACTAAAATTCTATCATGGAGAGCTTCCACATTAATCAAACCTCGACCTCCAGAATTAATTGGCATATATAAACGATTGAGAGAGGAACGAGGGTGGTGAGCTCTATTATCGGACATGATCCTTCTAGTGAGGCGGTCAAGACCCTGAATGTCTGGTGTGGTCCAGTCCACTATTCCGAAGGAGTAAGAAAGAACAGGCACAGCAAAAGTGTTGGTGGCTTTGACCTTGTTTCGAGCATTAAGCTCTGAACTCCAGACCTTTTTTTAGACGAGATTTATATTCTGCCCTAAGTTTGTCTTTGATGTGGGCATTCTGGAGTTTGTCTCGAACTTGCATTCCCAAGTAAGTGTAGGCCTGATCTTCCACTAGATGCTCAATAACTCCTCCCTCTTGCAACTCAACTGATCCACCTTGTACTGCCTTGCCACGTTTCAAATGAAGAGTATTGCATTTGTCGAGTCCGAAGCTCATACCTATATCATTAGAAAAGGACTCGACAAGGAGAACCTGTTCTTTTAAGTTTGATTCTCCTTTGGCAAGCAGTTCAATGTCATCCATGTATGTAAAGGAGATGAGTAAGGGGTGTTGGGGACCTGTGCTGAGGAGGTCCAGGGTGATATCCCTCCTCCCTATTGAGCAACAAACTCAAAGGGTTTAGTGACCGACAAAAAAGCAAAGGGCTAAAAGAGTCACCCTGAAATATTCCTCGTTTAATTGGAATAGATTCTGAAGTCTGCACCTGCCCTTGCGAGTACATCTCAAGCTGAGTTGACCAGCAACTCATTAAAGACTTGAGTAAAACAAGCAGTCGCTCAGGCAGGTCAACACATTGCAGAGACTTCAGAATCCACTCATGAGGTACTGAGTCATATGCTTTCTTGTAGTCTATCCAGCACATTGAGAGGTTCCGGTGATAAGTTTTGGCCTCTTCAAGTATCATTTTTTGAGCAAGGAGTTGATCCTTGCATCCCCAACATCCCTTTCTCGCGCCCTTCTGCTCTCTATAAATTATATCATTGTTTGAGCAGTACGCTGACACTAAACTTGTCAAACACCCTGTAAAAAACTTATACTGAGTGTTTAAACAAGTGATTGGCCGGAAATTTTTGGGATCAGTCAAGTCACCTTTTTTAGGAAGAAGTATTGTGCGTCCTTTGCAGAACCATGGAGGAACATTCCCTGAATCCAGAAGCAAATTAAAATTGGTCACTAAGTTTGGCTGGACGCAGGGAAACAGTTTCCAGTACCGGTTTCTTATGCCATCAGGCCCTGGTGCCGTATTAGATTTGGACTTTTTTATAATAGTTTTAAGGCAATCTGGTGTAATATATGATATATACGGCCTTTTAATTTTCTCCTGCATAGCATGATCATAATCTTGGACCCATGGTTCCTCAAGGTTGCAGTTGCCGGGTACAGACCACAACTGTTTCTAGAACCTTTCATTGGAGTCCATGGGGGTCGTGTCTCATCACCACCTTCTTTTGATTTAAGCTGCCTATAAAATTGTTTTTCATCTTTTTGGAAAAGTCTGTTTTGTTTAATGAAATTATTTTTCTTTTCCCATTTTCTTTTCCTTTCAGTCCAAACCTTTATTTTTGCCTTGAGAGAATCAAGAATTTGGAGAACTTTTTCTTTTGTTGTCTTAAATTTTGTCTTCAGTTTTCTCCAGATTGACTTTTGATGTTTTGTCATTGAATTCCCCGATAATCGTAATTTGAGGCATAGTTCAATCCAGGAGATATCTTTTCTTGTTTGATTTATTTTCATTTGAAACCGATTTTTCTTTGGAGCTTTGTTTTTATTTACATTAATATCTTCAGTTTTGGAAACCATATGTAGTTCCTCCAATGTTCGAGCAGCAGTATACACACAACAGTTGATTTCCTCCAATGAACTGTCTGCAGATAAAGTTGCAGAAATAATTTCATTTAATTTATCAATTTCATTTTCAGGGAATGATTGCTTGGAATGTTGAAGTGGCCTCCGTTTATCAATAGGCAAATCAAGAATGTCATTATAAATGGAATGAAACAAAATATACATAGGATCATCAGAAAGGTCAGTAACAGAAGATGGGGCAGAATCAGATGAAAAGGTTTTTTTCAGAAGTTTTTCTGAGGCCACTTGGCTCATGTGAGCTAATTTCATTGGTGATTGGGGAAAGAAGAATGCGGACATCTATTTGGAGTTTCGGGTCTGCTGCCGCTGGAGCAGTGGGTTCTTCTGGCAAAGGTACCTGACGGACTGGTGATTTTAGCTCACTTGACTCACGGCGCATGTAAATTTTTAGTCGCCGGAGTTGATCACGCAGATTTTGGTCTGTCAGGTAAGCATACATGGGCATGGCATTGTCCCAATGTTGCTTCAGCATCTTGCCATTGATGCGTGGATTGTCAGGCCATCCAGTTGCCTTTGCACACTCAAGTAGTGTGGACTTAAGTTCTTTCGTCCAAGATATTCTTGGCCGGACATTGCGTCTCCCCCTGGGGCAAGTCCCATCTCCAGTTGGGTTGGTTTCATCACCGGAGGGAGACTGACTGGGCTGTGGAAGTTGGAAATGATTTTTGTTTATTTGTTTCGTAACCCAGTATACACCAGCTTCGGGGGGTTAGCCCTAACTGGGTGATGTACGTTTAGTTCAGGGGAATAGATCCTCCCTATCTAGGCCCACCACGGAGAGGCGTACATTATTAGGCCAATATTATTATTATTATTATTATTATTATTATTATTATTATTATAATACATTCCTTTCGGGTGTTCAATGCATCTTTCTCTTTCAAAATTCTCTCAAAATCTTCCGTATTTAACAAAGCAAACCTGGCAGCCATGTTGTTTACAAATTGTCACAGTCGCTCACTAGCACAGAAGTTTTACGTCTCCGTGTGTCTTTTCCAGTTTTTCGATGTCCATTGATATGTTTTTCTCTTGCAAATATGCGTCAAGAAGTTTTGGTAGCCTTTCGGGTGATCAATGTGTCTTTCTCTTTCCCGGCGAACAAAGAAATGCTTGTACACATGCGCAGCAGAAAAGTTTCTCATTGGATATTTGCATCAGCTCCAACATGTGATGTCATGTTGTCTTGACAACCATGCAATATCATAAACCATATTCAACGCTCGTTCTCTATTGGTTAGAGTAACGTAATACACGTAGGATAAGTGATATGCTAGCAATATTGCATGCTATCAAACCAAATGAATGAAACCTGCTAGAAGGGAATAGAACACATGTTTTTATTCCATTGAAAAAGTGTCCTGTATGTATCATAATTCCCGATATTTCACTCCGATGACGTCACTAGCTGTGTTTTCCCACTGACGAGACGCACGTTGTGAAAATGGCGGACAGGTTCAAAATTAAAATTCTTTTGATTAACTTGCGTATTTTTTTTTTGTGGGTGTGTCCATATAATATAAAGAACATTACACAGTGGTATAAAGATGTGAAGTTTATCTTCTCGTGTTGAAAAATATATTCACCACTCGAAGATAAACTTCATATCTTCGCGTGACTGTGTAATATCCTCAGGCCCGTTTCAAGCTATTTGGGGGCCCTAGGCAAAGGGGGATCTGGGGCCCATAATTATCCCCCCCTCGACGAAAGGCCTTATGGCCGCCTACCCACTGAAGACTTAATAAATAAACATCACACATATTGTAATCATTCTTACGATTCTTACTTAATAAATGAACTCTTTACATTATTATAAATAATTATCAAACCCAATTAAACACAAGAATAGACAAAATATACACACACACACACACACACACACACACACACACACACACACATATATGAATCAAATATGAAAATAAGACTAAGTAATATAAAATGTGCAAATAACACAACACCAAATATTTACAGTATATACACAAGTAGAAATAACTTCAAATGGTGATTAAATGATTACAAACATGAATAAGAATCTTAATAAGAACCAGCACACACAGAAAAGTGCAAAAGGTATAGAAAAACACATAAAAATTTAAGAATACACAACTAGAATTATGGGCAAAATGTCTAAAACTGCTGCTTGCGGGCTTTGGCTTCAGCAAAGGCAGCCACAATACCCTCCATGTCCAAAGACCTGCGGACATCACATTCAATTGACATCAGTGCCACTTTTTTACATAAATAGGCTATTTATGTAAAAAAGAGCTTTCTTGTGAGCCATCCCCTGTCCTACTCCATTCATGCTCACGACACACTAGCTACTTCTGATGAAAACCATGCAGCTCGCTGAAACTAACTCTGACTATGACATTTTGATAAACACAATAAGTTAATCTGGGAGAAGTTGACAGTCTTTCACCTATTTTTGTGGCACATATTAGAATTTTTAGCCAGTCCTTGCAAGTTTGTAAGCCTGTTGTGCATGACAACGTTTACATCACTGTTATAAACACTGTCTACAAGATAACTACCATTAACGTAAGCTAGCTACCAAATTTGCTTGTCGACCCGCTTGGTATTAATGAGTGTGTACATTCTCACTTACCAGTGTCTTGTTTTTTTCTGTCTTCCTCTTCCCTTTTCTTCTTTCTCTTCTGGCTCCCTGAGGGGTAATTTCGCTTCATATTTGATTTTGTTTTTTTTTTGCCACGGAGCTCTGCAACCACTTGACTGGACGGAGATGGGCATTGAGGGGTTGACAACAGACTGTCATTGCACTTTTCGGCCAAAGCATGTAGGGAGGCGCTGTTGTGCATTAGGGGGCCCCCCTTGGAACTAGGGTATTTCAACAAGTGTCATTAGGTGCTGCGCTGCCGCACTCAAAAAGTTGTCATTGCTATTGAATACATAACCAGTCGTTCGGCAGTGGGGGCCCTTCGAGGGCTGGGGCCCTAGGCAATTGCCAAGTCTGCCTACCTTGTTGCAATGGGTCTGAATATCCTCTCTCTGTTGGCATGTCAGCATTAGAACTGTCAAGTTTATAATGTAATGACTGCTGCAGGTGGAACTCTGTGCCTTTGCAAAAAGTAATGCTGAGTTGTCTTGTATTATGGCTGAACTCGCATACTTTAAATAGATAGATGTACAGTAATTTATTGATTCCCAAGAGGGAATTTGGGAATGAATGACTTTATGGTGGTCCACACACTACCGTTCCAAAGTTTGGGGTCACTTAGAAATGTCCTTATTTTTGAAAGAAAAGCACTGTTCTTTTCAATGAAGATCACTTTAAACTAATCAGAAATCCACTCTATACATTGCTAATGTGGTAAATGACTATTCTAGCTGCAAATGTCTGGTTTTTGGTGCAATATCTCCATAGGTGTATAGAGGCCCATTTCCAGCAACTCTCACTCCAGTGTTCTAATGGTACAATGTGTTTGCTCATTGCCTCAGAAGGCTAATGGATGATTAGAAAACCCTTGTACAATCATGTTAGCACAGCTGAAAACAGTTGAGCTCTTTAGAGAAGCTATAAAACTGACCTTCCTTTGAGCAGATTGAGTTTCTGGAGCATCACATTTGTGGGGTCGATTAAATGCTCAAAATGGCCAGAAAAATGTCTTGACTATATTTTCTATTCATTTTACAACTTATGGTGGGAAATAAAAGTGTGACTCTTCATGGAAAACACAAAATTGTCTGGGTGACCCCAAACTTTTGAACGGTAGTGTAATTACAAAACACATTAAGCAAACGAAAAGCAACTATAAAGAAACTACTGCATTTTTCATTTGTTGTATTTTTGATTATCTTGTGTTTTTGGTGGTGTCCTTGAATTTTTGGTTATGGTATTGTCTTTTTCGCTTGTTTTTCACATTTGCTGTGTTTCTGATTTTGTTGAGTTTATGGATTTAATTTTGAGTGGTTTTGTTTTGGGGCGGAATGGTGGTGTAGCTTTTGCTGTTGCGCATTACATTTTTTTGATGTGGTTTTTGGTTTATTTTAGTGTTTTCTGATTTTGCAAACGCATTTTCACATCTTTTGTGATGGTTTTGCCTTCATTGTGTTGTTTCTTTTTCTGGTGTACTGTTGCATTTTTCATTTGTTCATGCATTTTGCACTCATGTTCCACCGTATCCAAGTGGTCGACTTGCTGTGCCAAATTCACATCAAGATTAAAATACAGGTCGATACTTTAAAAACAGGGCGGCCGATTTCTCTCTTTCTGCAGCATTTTTCCTGTTTAGCGTTCAACACAACATGAGATCAGACGTGTGCTGGCCTTCTGCTCCAAATGAAACCTTTCATCCCTGCAGCACACACACTACTGCTTTGATCTCGTCTCTTCAACATGCACTCGAGGACCAGAGCGGAAGCCCTCGTTCTCTAAAGCAGGGGGAATCAGATAGACGACTGAAGAAAGAGTAGGAGGGATGGATGGAGGGATGGAGGGTGGGCTCGTAAAGCTCAGGCTCACTGATGTCATAACTTGAGCATCATTTGGAAAGCGTACATGGACCTCAGTGAACATTAGAGTGGATATGAATCGCAGTCTGCTCAGAGAGACCATGTCATCACAGGAGGTCCAGATAAACAGAAGAGAGAAAAATCTTATAGACATTATGGACCTTATGGTGAACTTTACAATCAAGTGCAAATATTTGTATAGTTTGAGCATGAAATGAAATAAACAAAAACAAAGAAATATACAGCAATAGGACATTTAATATAGACAGTAAAAATGTCTCTTAATCAAAATTTCATGGATAAATACAAGCCCAGATCTTCATACTATTTTATGTTGTTTTTTTTTTACCGCGAGTTGGCCTAATATTTAATGTGTCCGCATCTCAATTGGGAGATCGCGAGTTCTACTCACAGTCGGGTCATACCAAAGACCATCATAAAAATGGTACCTACTGCCATCTGGCAAGGCACGCTGCAATACAGATGCGAGTGAGGAGTCAAACTCTTGCAGTTACCAGAGGACACCCCCCCCCCACACACACACACTGTAACCCTAGCTATGTAATAGGCGAGAGGCCGAAGGCTACGGAAACGGGGATCGGCGCTGCCCTATGCGCCACATGGCGTGGGAAGGACTTTTGATTTTATCATTTTTATTTCAACTATTTTATCATTTTCTCGCTTTCTGATAAAATTTCAAAAGTGATCCTGGTGATCCAAAATGGGTGCCTTCTTCATGCTACAATCGGGTTTTGTTTTTTTGTTTTTTCTCTCTCTCTGAGGGGAAAATGCCATCCTTGTAGCTAAAAAAAACCTGAGAGAAATCTTTCACCTCACCTCATCTCATCTCATTATCTGTAGCCGCTTTATCCTGTTCTACAGGGTCGCAGGCAAGCTGGAGCCTATCCCAGCTGACTCCGGGCGAAAGGCGGGGTACACCCTGGACAAGTCGCCAGGTCATCACAGGGCTGACACATAGACACAGACAACCATTCACACTCACATTCACACCTACGGTCAATTTAGAGTCACCAGTTAACCTAACCTGCATGTCTTTGGACTGTGGGGGAAACCAGAGCACCCGGAGGAAACCCACGCGGACACGGGGAGAACATGCAAACTCCACACAGAAAGGCCCTCGCCGGCCACGGGGCTCAAACCGGACCTTCTCGCTGTAAGGCGACAGTGCTAACCACTACACCACCGTGCCGCCCATCTTTCACCTTGTAAAGCTAATATCTACTTTTTCCATCTTGTGGATTAATGTCAGGATGTGATGTATTCACTTGAGATGTCCATGCCTATAAATAGGCAGACAAAAATCAAAGCTCAAACTAGAACAACATTGTTGGCTAAGTAGCTAGGTAGCTGGTTCAAGCACAGTCGCTACATGCCCCAGTACACACTCCTCCTCGGTCTTCTTTTTCCTAGAAGTTATGACACGGAAAAACCCCAAAGCTTGAAGTTCCCGTGTTAGAAGTCATGTATTTCTTAAACTGTTAACTCCACGGCCAGTCTACCAACCTTATTTTGATCATGAATCAATAAATATTCCTCGGCCCGACATGTTATTCAATTCAAGTCGATAATATTGATCCAAATGGTCGATTTTTTTTTCAACTAAGAAGAAAACTTCCAGTCTACTCCGCCGGCACTGCCATTTTGGAAATCACGTGATGCATTGCTGCATGCTGATTGGTTGAAAGGTGAGTGATATTGAATTTGTCTGCAAGAAGCCACCACGCACCAACGTTTTGAATGTGAGCTGTCAAAATGAGTAACAAAAACGGGACTAAAGGCTCACAACACACCATGTCATTCTATGGAAGGGTTGGAAATTAAACAAGTAGTATATAGAGTCTAAATTTATGATACACTATGTGGCTTCAAATCATTATTCTGAAGTTTATTTGGGCGCGCTGATTGGGGGATCCATCCGTCCATTTGGCATATCACTACAGTGACGTGGCCGCTCTGACAGCTTCAGCCATCAAAGTCTCTGGGAACATTACAGTACTGGTTTCCTGTTGCCTTGTACTGGATTATTATTGAGGTTTTCTCCTCTCAACCATTCACACTCACATTCACACCTACGGTCAATTTAGAGCCACCAATTAGCCTAACCTGCATGTCTTTGGACTGTGGAGGAAACCGGAGCACCCAGAGGAAACCCATGCAGACACGGGGAGAACATGCAAACTCCACACAGAAAGGTTCCAGTCGGCCCCAGGGCTCAAACCCAGAACCTTCTTGCTGTGAGGTGACAGTGCTAACCGCTACACCACCGTGCTGCCGATTGGGGGATACTGATAGGTAAAACAGCACGGCGTGTAAGGTTCACGAACACTGTTTTGAGCTTTGGCCAATCAGTGCGCAGGAATGTAATCACATCATGGCAGTGCCGGCAGAATAGGCAAAATTTTCAGCTGCTCATCTCATTATCTCTAGCCGCTTTATCCTGTTCTACAGGGTTGCAGGCAAGCTGGAGCCTATCCCAGCCGACTATGGGCGAAAGGCGGGGTACACCCTGGACAAGTCGCCAGGTCATCACAGGGCTGACGCATAGATACAGACAACCATTCACACTCCCATTCACACCTACGGTCAATTTAGAGTCACCAGTTAACCTAACCTGCATGTCTTTGGACTGTGGGGGAAACCGGAGCACCCGGAGGAAACCCACGCGGACATGGAGAGAACATGCAAACTCCACACAGAAAGGCCCTCGTCGGCCACTGGGCTCGAACCCGGACCTTCTTGCTGTGAGGCGACAGTGCTAACCACTACACCGCCATGCTGCCCGGTATAGAAATCGATAATGTTTTAACTGGTGAGCCAGCCAGGAGTAGCAGGTGACAAGAAGAGGATTCAAGAAGAAGATCCTAACTGATCCGTGTAGTAATTCCCAGGTTTCAAGACCGAGGATTCAAGGTAGGACCAACCCAACTCAAACAGTGACCACCGTTTGATGATATTAGATCAAGAAATCATCATGAACTAGCTATGTTCAAAACTGTTTACAGAAACACAGAATACAACACAAAATTGTGATGCTAACCACTATACCACCGTGCCGCCAAACATTTCAGCTTGATTCAGAAAATCGGCAGCGGGGACACTAATATTGATTTGAAGTTGCTGAAATGTTGATTCGGGAAACCTTTATTGTTTAGTGATCAAACAGAGACTGACAGATTGTATGTGGAGTAGACCGTTCATGAATTATAGCTTTGGGGATTTTTCCGTGTCATAACTTGTAGGGAAAGAAGACAGAGGAGGATTGTGTATTGGGGCATGTAGCGACTGGGGGTTCAGGTGGGGTTTTTCTGGGAAGGGATTTGTTTGTTTGTTTGTTTGTTTGTTTGTTTGTTTGTTTAAATCACTGCAGAGGTCAGATGAATTTTAGCTTTTTTTCTACTTGTGATATGAGTTTAAGAACACCTCCAAACCAATGTCATGGCTAATGAAAAACTACAACAACAACAACAACAACAACTCGCGCTAACATTTCACTGAGGTAATAGATACGTATTTAAATGTAGCCAAAACCCAAACTCCCCAACCTCTGTGTTTATGTATTCTGTGTATTTCGTATATCACATCATCTTTCCTGAAAACTCATATAATTAGACGTTTGGCTTTTACCACCGAGCTACATCGTGAAGTTTTGTACCTACATGGCATCAGCAAATCTGTATGACATCACTGAAGAACTGAATGTGTTTTGAGACACACCCACCGGCCACTTCAATAGGAACTTGTTCTTGATTCTAAGATTCCCGTTCTTGGCTGCAGGAGTGGAATCCAATGTGGTCTTCTACTGTTGCATGCTGAGATGCTTTTCTGCTCACCACGGTTGTAAAGAGTGATTATATGAGTTTCTATATCATTCCTGGCAAAAAAGCTCGAACCAATCTGTCCATTTTCCTCTGACCTGTCTTATCAACAAGGCGTTTGTTTCCACCCACAGAACTGTCGCTTACTCAATGATGCTTTTCGTTTTTCGCACCATTCTGTCTGTGTAAACTCTAGAGACTGTTGTGTGTGAAAACCCCAAGAGATCTAGCCTGGCAAGCCAGACTAAATGTGAATATTTAGTCTGGCCTCGATCCGTAGACATTTCCGAAGGGTGTAGGAGGAACAAACCGCTGTCTTTCAAACTGTCTCTGTGCGTATAGACCAACGTTCTGACCAATCAGCGCAACAGTGACTGTGACGTAGTCAGAGCGACAGAAAGCAGTGGGGGAGACCTTGAAATAAATAATTTTTCAAAATGCGTATTAATTAATAAACAGGTTCTAGATATTAAGAAGTTTGGAGATAATGACCACAAGTTTGGAGTCTGTACCATATACACTCATTTTTTTTCCAAGTGTTTTCAAGGGTTTGCTTAAACTGTGTTTGAGAGTTTTTATTTAGTGGTGTTTGGTGAAATAATTTCCCTTAAATTTAAAATAATGGGAAAATAAGAAACAATCTGTTAGGACTAGGACTGTTTTGGCCTCTAGAGGCCGCTGTTATTTCCTTTTCATGTCGTGTTTATTTTGGCCTCTAGAGGCCGCCACTGTTCCTGTGTCTTGTGTTTGTGTTAATTGCCTAATTATCTTCACCTGTGTCCTTAATTAGTTTGTCTATTTATACCCCTGAGTTCAGTCCTCTTGTCACGGAGTCTTTGTGCTGTTATGTTTATCTCCAGTTTCCTTTGTACTGTGTTTTTTGATCTTCTTAGCTTTTGTATTTTTGCACTTTGCTTTTCTTTTGGATTATACTCTTTGGTTTTTTTTTTGTCTTTTGTTTTGCCCTGTATATAGTGTATATAGTTTAAATAAACCTTTTGATTCTTTTTCTACTTCTGCCTCACGCCTCTGCATTTGAGTCATCCCCCTGGTGGCCTAGTGGGGGTTTGCTGGATTATCACACCAACGAACCAGGTTCGAATCCCAGCAAAACCCTAACAGAAAGACTCCGTCATGACCGACTCAGCAGAGGCTGCTTCAACTGTCTACCCGGCCAACCTTCAGGGAATTATGGCAGCTTTGACACGCTTCGGAGCAACCATGGACGCTCATGGACGTACGCTCACCAGCCAACGTGAGGCCCTCGCTCGCCACGAGGAACTGCTTCAGCAAATTGGGAAAACCCTGGCACAGCTGACATCTCTGCCTGCATCTCCTGCTCCTGATCCAGTTCCTGCTCCTGATCCAGCTCCCACTCCTGCTCCAGTGCCTCCTGCAATGCTGCCTTCTTCACCTCGCGAACCCAGCCTTCCTGCACCACAGAGGTATGACGGCAAGCACAGTGAGTGCCGAGAGTTCCTTACCCAGTGTCAACTCACCTTTGAGCTTCAGCCTACCACCTACACTACGGATCGCCGCAAGATTGCCTTTGTGATCACCTTATTAGCTGGTAAGGCGCGAGCCTGGGCTACTGCTATCTGGCAAAGACAGGGACCTGAGTGCTTTGATTTCCAGCTGTTTTCTGAAGAGATGCTTCGGGTCTTCGATCAGGCAGACATCAGTACCGACGCAGCCCGAAAGCTCATGTCCATCCGGCAAGGAGGAAGCGTCGCAGATTACGCCATCTCGTTCCGAACACTCGCAGCAGTAAGTGGATGGAACGAGACTGCCCTGGTGTCAGCCTTCCACCATGGTCTGTCTGACCCCATCAAGGACGGTCTGGCCTCTATTGGATGCCCAAGTGACCTCGAAACCCTCATCTCACATGCTATTCGTCTGGACAACAGGATGAGAGAACGCCACCAAGCCTTGAGCCCCCCCAGCCTCCCTACCTCTACCTGGAGACCGTCTACCTCCTTCAGTGACTGTCCAGAACCCATGCAAGTGGGTCGTACTCGCCTCTCCGCATCTGAGAGGGAGCGCAGAAGGAGGGACAAGTGCTGCATCTACTGTGGCAAGCCTGGTCACTTCCGAGCATCATGTCCCGAACTCTTGGGAAAAGGACCGCCCCGTCCAGCCGAGGGAGGGTTGTGACGGGGCCTACCCTCTCTCCCGGACTCCCTGGCCAAGGAATCTACATCCCGGTCTCCATCTCCTGGGGTGAGTCTGTCCACTCTTGTCAAGCTTTGATAGACTCAGGGGCGGCTGGGAACTTTATGGATATTCACTTCGCCCAAAGCATCAATATTCCGACTGCACCTCTTGAAGTCCCACTGTCTGTGTCTGCCCTCGATGGCCAAGCGTTAGGTGATGGAAGAGTCACCCAAGTTACTTCTCCAGTGTTCCTCCAGTCTCAAGGTCACAAGGAAGAAATATCCCTGCACCTGATTCCTTCACCTGAGTTCCCAGTTATTCTAGGCCTTCCTTGGCTTACTCGCCACAACCCTCGCATAGACTGGGTAACAAGCCAGGTTGTGGAATGGGGCCCTGCATGCCATGCCTCTTGTCTGCTCTCTAGCTCTCCTGTGTCTCCTGCCGAGCCCCCTGATCTCACCGAGTTATCTCAAGTTCCCACAGAGTACTGGGATCTCAAGGAGGTATTCAGCAAGAGCAGGGCCGCCGTTCTTCCTCCGCACCGGGCCTACGACTGTGCCATCGACTTGCTCCCTGGGACTACCCCTCCTCGTGGCAGACTGTTTTCACTCTCTCAGCCAGAACGCAAGGCCATGGAGGAATACCTCAAAGATGCCCTGGTCTCTGGGTTTATTCGACCCTCCACTTCACCTGCTGGAGCCGGCTTCTTCTTTGTCGGCAAGAAGGATGGGGGGCTCCGACCATGTATTGATTACAGGGGCCTGAATAAGATCACTGTGCGCAACCGATATCCCCTTCCGCTGATGTCCACAGCTTTCGACCTGCTCCAAGGCGCCACCGTCTTCACCAAGTTGGACCTACGGAACGCATACCACCTCATCCGTATCCGACAGGGAGACGAGTGGAAGACTGCCTTTAACACCCCGTCTGGGCACTACGAATACCAGGTGATGCCCTTCGGACTCACCAACGCACCAGCTGTTTTTCAGGCCCTAATCAACGACGTCTTAAGGGACATGATTAACCTATACGTTTTTGTCTACCTCGATGACATCCTTATCTTTTCCAAGACCGTGCAGGAGCACCGCCACCATGTCCGCCAGGTTCTCCAGAGGCTGCTACAGAACAATCTGTTCGCCAAGGCCCAGAAATGCGAATTTCATGTTCCCGAGGTCTCCTTTCTGGGATTTATTGTACGGACAGGCCAACTCCAAATGGACCCTGCCAAGACCCTGGCCGTCCGGGATTGGCCTACTCCCAAGTCCGTTAAGGAGGTTCAGCGGTTCTTAGGATTCGCTAACTTCTACCGCAAGTTCATCAGGAACTTCAGTTCTGTGGCAGCACCCATGTCAGACCTCACCAAAGGGACAGGTGGATCTTATGGCTGGTCTCCTCAGGCAGAAAAGGCGTTCAAAGACCTCAAGGACCGCTTCTGCACGGCACCCATTCTGGTTCTCCCGGACACCTCCCAACCATTCATCGTGGAGGTGGACGCCTCGGACAGTGGTGTCGGCGCGGTGCTCTCTCAACGTTCGGAAGGAAAGCTGCACCCCTGCGCTTACTTCTCCCACCGCCTGAGTCCTGCTGAGTCCCGGTACGATGTGGGGGATCGAGAACTGCTAGCGGTCAAACTGGCCCTTGAGGAGTGGAGGCACTGGCTGGAGGGAGCACAACATCCATTCCTGGTTTGGACTGACCACAAGAACCTGGAGTACCTCCAGCAAGCCAAGAGACTGAACCCTCGACAGGCTAGGTGGGCCCTGTTTTTCAGTCGATTTGACTTCACCCTCTCATACCGCCCCGGCTCCAAGAACACCAAACCTGACGCACTGTCCAGACTGTTCTCTGCCACTAACAGGGAGAATGAAGTCGGGCCTATTATCCCTGTGTCCCGGATTGTGGCCCCTGTCCGCTGGGGTATTGAGGAGGCTGTCCGACGAGCCCAACGCCAGGACCCCGGTCCTGGGACGGGGCCACCAGGCCTCTTGTACGTCCCACATCAAGCCCGGGCCAAGGTTCTCCAGTGGGGTCACTCTTCCCCTCTCACCGCCCACCCGGGAGCTCGGAGGACCCTGGACTTCCTGAAAAGACGCTTCTGGTGGCCTAACATGGAGCAGGAAGTAAGGTCATTTGTCCTGTCCTGTGAGGTTTGCACCAGAACCAAGAACCCACGACAGCGTCCCCAGGGTCTCCTGCATCCTCTGACCATTCCCCGGCGTCCCTGGTCCCACGTGGCAGTCGACTTTATCACGGGTCTCCCTGAGTCACAAGGTAACACGGTCATTTTGGTCTTAGTTGACAGATTCTCCAAGGCCTGCCGCTTCATACCACTGTGCAAACTCCCCTCTGCTCTTGAAACTGCGAAACTTTTGTTTAATCATGTCTTCCGAGTCTTTGGTCTTCCACAGGACATCGTCTCAGACCGAGGGCCCCAGTTCTCCTCCCGAGTGTGGCACGGGTTCTGCAAGGTCATCGGAGCCACTGCCAGCCTCTCCTCTGGGTTTCACCCACAGTCCAATGGTCAGACGGAGAGGCTCAACCAGGACCTGGAAACCACCCTGCGAGGCCTGGCTATGGATAACCCGACATCGTGGAGCACCTGGCTGCCATGGGCGGAGTACGCCCACAACACCCTGCAGTCATCGGCCACCAAGCTGTCGCCATTCCAGTGCCAATTCGGGTTCCAGCCACCTCTGTTCCCGGACCAGGAGGAGGACGCGGGGGTGCCCTCGGTCAACCAATATGTGAGACGGTGTCGCAAGACCTGGAGCAAGGTCAGGAAGACCCTCATACAGACCTCCAGAACCAACCAGACTCAGGCCAACCGCCATAGAAGACCTGCACACGCTTTCCGCCCTGGGCAGCGTGTTTGGCTGTCCACTAAGGACCTTCCACTGCGGGTGGAGAACCGCAAGCTTGCTCCTCGCTACATTGGCCCCTTCAAGGTGGTGCGCAGGGTGAACCCTGTCTCCTACCGGCTCCAGTTGCCCCGGACTCTGAGGATCAACCCCACTTTCCATGTTTCCCTGTTACGGCCCGTACTGACGTCTACGTATGCCCCTGCCCCTAGGAACCCCCCACCCCCCCGCATCTTCCAGGGGCAGACTGTGTTCACTGTGAATCGCCTGCTTGACTCCCGCCGGGTCCGCGGCGGGTTGCAATATCTGGTGGACTGGGAGGGCTATGGTCCTGAGGAGCGCTGCTGGGTTCCTGCTCGGGATGTCCTTGATAAAGAACTATGTCGGGACTTCCATTCGGCCCATCCGGATCGCCCTGGGAACGTCAGGAGACGCTCCTAGAGGGGGGGGTCCTGTTAGGACTAGGACTGTTTTGGCCTCTAGAGGCTGCTGTTATTTCCTTTTCATGTCGTGTTTATTTTGGCCTCTAGAGGCCGCCACTGTTCCTGTGTCTTGTGTTTGTGTTAATTGCCTAATTATCTTCACCTGTGTCCTTAATTAGTTTGTCTATTTATACCCCTGAGTTCAGTCCTCTTGTCACGGAGTCTTTGTGCTGTTATGTTTATCTCCAGTTTCCTTTGTACTGTGTTTTTTGATCTTCTTAGCTTTTGTATTTTTGCACTTTGCTTTTCTTTTGGATTATACTCTTTGGTTTTTTTTTTGTCTTTTGTTTTGCCCTGTATATAGTGTATATAGTTTAAATAAACCTTTTGATTCTTTTTCTACTTCTGCCTCACGCCTCTGCATTTGAGTCATCCCCCTGGTGGCCTAGTGGGGGTTTGCTGGATTATCACACCAACGAACCAGGTTCGAATCCCAGCAAAGCCCTAACACAATCAAAAAGTAATGTTTCAAAGCTGTTTATTAATTCTTCGTACTGCACAAACTAGCCCCATCCTTTTGGCTATGAGCGGAGCCAGCTGGTAGATCAGACTTTTGCCATAGCCGGTCGGCAAAACAGCGAAAACGTCTTTCTTGAAAAGGAATGAGCGGAGAGCCTCTTCCTGCTCATGTTTCAACGAAAACTCCAAGTATAATTCTTCTAAAACTGATTCCAAAGCGGAGTCAAACGCGCGCTGTTCAATAGCCGTAGCCATCTTTCCTGCTGTGCTTTCTCCAGCGTCGTGCAGCTTTGTCGTCACTCCTGCAAAAGCCTGCCCAAAGAATCCAAACAAAAACCTTGCGTTGTGATTGGCGGGCACGATTTGATGCCCGGGGTGTTTTTGTTTATATGGTGCGAGGCTAGACCCACTCGCTAGGCAAAAATATTTTTGGCCGTTAGGCGGTTGGGTCTAGTTTACTAGGCTACAAGAGATCAGCAGTTTCTGAAATACTCAAACCAGTCCATCTGGCACCAAGAAAGTCACAAAGATCACAATTTTTCCCATTAAAGGAGAACTGAAGTCATTTTTAAACTTGCTTTATTTCTTAATTAACGTGTTATTCAATTACGTTTTCGGTTTTAGTAACCTTATATCGTGACTCGTATTGGCAACTAATTGCAATTAAATATTATACTTATCGGCCTATTCGGTTTTTAGCCGTGTTGAATTTAGTTCGTTTGGTCCACGGCAGGCGTCGCGTCTCCGCGCGATCTTCACGAGACTTGTGCGAGACTTCGAAACGTGAAGAAGTGTCAGCCAGGTGTCAGTGCCGCCATTTTGAAAACTGTTTTCCAAACGAAATATTGCACAAAAATGAGTTTAAATGACGATTACTGCCTGCTTTTTTCAAATTTTCCTGATTGCTATCAAAACAAACAAAATTTCCGGCTCGATTACATCAGCATTCGAAAAAGCTGCGCGCGTGTCTTTTGACAACGTTGGCAGATGTTGGTTGCTTTGATTTCCGCTGTACGTTTTACTTCCGTCCTACGATGTCTCGCACAGGTCTCAGCGAATCTTGTTTACGGCCATTGCTTTGACATATGGACTGATATATTACATAACATATTTCAAACACTCATAACTTGCTATAGCAGCGACAAAATAGCCATCAAAAATGCATTCCGATATTTAATAAAATGAGATAAATAGAATTTTGATCATAAAAAATTTGCCTTCAGTTCTCCTTTAATTACCTGAAGCTCTTGATTTGTATCTGCATGATTTGATGCATTGTACTCTATATACATCATTACTTTTTATCTCCATTAGCATTATTGCTTCAAAGCAAAACTGGCACATAAATATTGGATATCAAACAAGTCTAGATTTGGTGTCTGTCAAAAATAATGTAAAAGTGATTTTTTTTTTTTTGCCAAACCTTCCTTTGAGCATAGCAATGCAGCAATGAAGGCACTGCATCCAGATCAGTGTAAAATGGATTGTGCTCAATGTTCCAGGCCTTCTTCACTCGGATTAACCATTTAATCCAACTGGAAAATGGAATACACCTCAGAAATACTCACACATTTCTCCACATTTCTGTCAATGCCCAGGAATTCATTGTACTCCATTTTATAATTCACATCATAACACGAGCTGGCTAATTTTAGTTAATATAATAGCTAGTGTTCATGATTTATTCATCAGGCTGCAATATTTAGACATTGTGTGAATATTCAGTGGTGATTAATTGGTGATATTCTGAGAACAGCACAGGGGCACGGGGTAAGATGAATAGGACTGGATGGTAGAATCTAAATCTAGCTTCTGTATCAGCTCTCAACTCATAAAAAGATTCACTCTTATTATTCAAGTCTTAGTCAGGAAAATTGTTGGCAACAATTCTGAAAATGACCAACGGTTAATCTACTAAACCTACAGCGCGTTGTAGCATGCGGTCGTGATAAACGAGTATATAAACTAAGCATGCTGTTTATTTCAGTGAGTCCAAGAATAATCGACAAAGTTCAGTGCAGGTGTCAGAAGAGAGGTGAACTATATCCTGGCGTAACCAGTTCTCGATAGTGTAAGACAGGGTTTCCCAAAGTGTGGTGCGCGCACCCCCGGGGGTGCGCAAGCTGCCACTAGGGGGTGCGCAAGATAAAAAATGTAATGGCGATTTTTAACTCTTCTTCTACGCCGTAACGGTTCTACAGTAGTTTGTGGCTTCATTCATTCGCGATGCTCAACTGGTTGAAATCGGCAAAACTAAATGCGCCACCACAAATCAGGGATGAAGGAGGAGAAATCCCAACAGATAGGGAGGAATCGGGGGCAATTGGTGAGGAGGAGAGAAGAGAGGGAGACGGGATTGCAGCGGATGTGGGAGAAGAAATCTGGAGTGCGGAAGAAATGCGGAGAATTAAATTCATTCTCAAATCATTTTCATAACCTTGTAATGACAGGGTTGTGTTGCTAGTGTTTTAAACACGGATGAAAATCATATATTTTCCCCATATCTGGCTGGTAGACTACATGCCTCGATGTGATCTCCCTTTGTAATGAATTTGCGCATTTACCGTGTTGCAACGTTTTAAAACTGTTACATTTCAATCAAATTCTCGTCTCGTCTCGTCTCGTCTCGTCTTCTTCCGCTTATCCGGGACCGGGTCGCGGGGGCAGCAGTCTAAGCATGGAAGCCCAAACTTCCCTTTCCCCAGACACCTTGGCCAGCTCCTCGGGAAGAACACCGAGGCGTTCCCAGGCCAGCCGAGAGACATAGTCCCTCCAGCGTGTCCTAGGTCTTCCCCAGGGCCTCTTCCTGGGGGGACATGCCTGGAACACCTCCCCAGGGAGGCTTCCAGGTCAATCAAAACCCCCTCCTAGAACTGCCACCTTATTGTGGTGGAGGGGTTTGTGTGCTTGAATGATCCTAGGAGCTATGTTGTCGGGGGCATTATGCCCCTGTCAGGGTTTCCCAAGGCAGACAGGTCCTAGGTGACAGGCCAGACCAAGAGCAGTTCACCAAAACCCCTATGGAGAAAAAATCAAGGACCGTGACGTCGCCCGGTATGACGCAGCCGAGGCCCCACCCTGGAGCCAGGCCCGGGGTTGGGGCTCGTATGTGAGCGCTTGGTGGCCGGGCCCTTGCCCATGGGGCCCGGCCGGGCTCAGCCCGAAGAGGTGACGTGGGCCCGACCTCCTGTGGGTTCACCACCCACAGAGGTAGCAGTAGGGGATTGGTGCAGTGTGGATTGGGTGGCAGTCGAAGGCAGGGGCCTCGACGACCTGATCCCCGGACACAGCGGCTGGCTGTTGGGACATCAATCAAATTCTATCTAATTCAAATACGAGAGCGCATAATATGTTAATGTGATTCGATGTTCTCATTCGAGCACGACGTGCTGCCTTTGTAAGAAAGCTTTGGTGTTTTTTTTTCACTTTTGTGGCTTCCTGCAGGTGTGGCAAACAATGTTTGTTATCATTTCAGCATGATTAAAGATGCTGCCTTTATAAGAAAGCGTGTGTTTTTTGAAACTGGGGAACTGGGGGTGCGTCAGCCTGGTTGGAGTATAGAAGGGGGTGCGCGGCCAAAAAAGTTTGGGAATCGCTGGTGTAAGACATTCTGCTGAACTAATAATAAAAGATTGCTCACTTTTGCATTTATATTCAGACTAAACATTCGTAAATGTTTAGATCGGTGAACTGACCAAATTTCTGCAAATTCTGGCTAAAGTGATATTGTCATCTATACACACCAGAGGTGACTGCTCTCAGACTATAAGAGAAGCCCAGCTTCCTGTAAAATGTCACAAAAAAAGTTTGTCTATTAAATATGTACAGCGTCTTGCAAAAGTATTCATCCCCCTTGGTGTTTGTCCTGTTTTGTCACATTACAAGCTGGAATTAAAATGGATATTTGGGGGGTTAGCACCATTTGATTTATACAACATGCCTACCACTTTAAAGGTGAAAATTGTTTTTTGTTTTTTTAAAATTGTGACACAATCAATAATTAAGATGAAAAAAAAAACCCAGAAATCTGGAGTGTGCATAAGTATTCACCTCCCAAAGTCAATACTTTGTAGAGCCACCTTTTGCTGCAATTACAGCTGCAAGTCTCTTGGGGTATGTCTCTATTAGCTTAGCACATCTAGCCACTGGGATTTTTGCCCATTCCTTAAGGCAAAACTGCTCCAACTCCTTCAAGTTAGATGGGTTGCGTTGGTGTACAGCAATCTTCAAGTTATGCTACAGATTCTCAATTGGATTGAGGTCTGGGCTTTGACTAGGCCATTCCAAGACATTTAAATGTTTCTGTTTAAACCACTCCAGTGTCGCTTTAGCAGTATGTTTAGGGTCACTGTTCTGCTGAAACATGAACCTTCATCCCAGTCTCAAACTTCTGGCTGACTCAAACAGGTTTTCCTCCAGAATTGCCCTGTATTTAGTGCCATCCATCTTTCCTTCAGTCCTGACCAGCTTTCCTGTCCCTGCAGATGAAAAATATCCCCACAGCATGATGCTGCCACCACCATGCTTCAGTATAGGAATGGTGTTCTCAGGGTGTTGGGGTTGCACCACACATGGTGTTTCCCACAATGGCCAAAAAGTTAAATTTTAGTCTCATCGGACCAGAGAATCTTCTTCCATGTGTTTGCGGAGTCTGCCACATGCTGTTAGGCAAACTCCAAATGTGTTTTCTTATTTTTTTCTTTCAGCAATGGCTTTTTTCTGGCCACTCTTCCATAAAGCTCCGCCTGCTCTGTAGAATGTATGGCTTGAAGTGGTCCTATGGACAGATACTCCCATCTCCGCTGTGGATCTTTGCAGCTCCTTCAGTGCTATCTTTGGTGTCCTTGTTGCATCTCTGATTAATGCCCTCCTTGCCCGGTCTGAGTTTTGGTGGGCGGCCTTCTCTTGTCAGGTTTGTAGTGGTGACATATTCTTTCCATTTTGCTATAATGGATTTAATGGTGCAGTTACAAATAGGACATCATAGCAGAGGGGATTTTCCAAGAAATGGAATTTCCCACATATTAGAGTGTTATGTTCTGTGTTACTACTATACAGTGGTGCTTGAAAGTTTGTGAACCCTTTAGAATTTTCTATACTTCTGCATAAATATGACCTAAAACACCATCAGATTTTCACACAAGTCCTAAAAGTAGATAAAGAGAACCCAGTTAAACAAATGAGACAAAAATATTATACTTGGTCATTTATTTATTGAATGAAAATGATCCAGTATTGCATATCTGTGAGTGGCAAAAGTATGTGAACCTTTGCTTTCAATATCTGGTGTGACCCCCTTGTGCAGCAATAACTGCAACTAAACGTTTCCAGTAACTGTTGATCAGTCCTGCACACCGGCTTGGAGGAATTTTAGCCCGTTCCTCCGTACAGAACAGCTTAAACTCTGGGATGTTGGTGGGTTTCCTCACATGAACTGCTTGCTTCAGGTCCTTCCATAACATTTCGATTGGATTAAGGTCAGGACTTTGACTTGGCCATTCCAAAACATTAACTTTATTCTTCTTTAACCATTCTTTGGTAGAGCAACTTGTGTGCTTAGGGTCATTGTCTTGCTGCATGACCCACTTTCTCTTGAGATTCAGTTCATGGACAGATGTCCCGACATTTTCTTTTAGGATTCGCTGGTATAATTCAGAATTCATTGTTCCATCAATGATGGCAAGCCGTCCTGGCCCAGATGCAGCAAAACAGGCCCAAACCATGATACTACCACCACCATGTTTCACAGATGGGATAAGGTTCTTATGCTGGAATGCAGTGTTTTCCTTTCTCCAAACATAACGCTTCACATTTAAACCAAAAAGTCCTATTTTGGTCTCATCCGTCCACAAAACATTTTTCCAATAGCCTTCTGGCTTGTCCACGTGATCTTTAGCAAACTGCAGATGAGCAGTAACGTTCTTTTTGGAGAGCAGTGGCTTTCTCCTTGCAACCCTGCCATGCAGGCCATTATTGTTCAGTGTTCTTCTGATGGTGGACTCATGAACATTAACATTAGCCAATGTGAGAGAGGCCTTCAGTTTCTTAGAAGTTACCCTGGGGTCCTTTGTGACCTTGGCGACTATTACGCGCCTTGCTCTTGGAGTGATCTTTGTTGGTCGACCACTCTTGGGGAGGGTAACAATGATCTTGAATTTCCTCCATTTGTACACAATCTGTCTGACTGTGGATTGGTGGAGTCCAAACTCTTTAGAGATGGTTTTGTAACCTTTTCTAGCCTGATGAGCATCAACAACACTTTTTTTGAGGTCCTCAGAAATCTCCTTTGTTCGTGCCATGATACACTTCCACAAACATGTGTTGTGAAGTTTCAGACTTTGATAGATCCCTGTTCTTTAAATAAAACAGGGTGCCCACTCACACCTGATTGTCATCCCATTGATTGAAAACACCTGACTCTAATTTCACCTTCAAATTAACTGCTAATCCTAGAGGTTCACATATTTTTGCCACTCACAGATATGTAATATTGGATCATTTTCCTCAATAAATAAATGACCAAGTATAATATTTTTGTCTCATTTGTTTAACTGGGTTCTCTTTATCTACTTTTAAGACTTGTGTGAAAATCTGATGATGTTTTAGGTCATATTTATGCAGAAATATAGAAAATTCTAAAGGGTTCACAAACTTTCAAGCACCACTGTATATCTACACAAGGACAGAAAATACCACCCAGGTTTTTTCAATCGCTTACCTTATATCCATGCATGGCTGTTTTGGTGGGTTATATGAAGAAGCGTGGATCCGTTTTCAATGTCATAAAGTTTATCAATAAATTTTTTGGGTGAAATTTTTTTTTCTGAAATAATTTCATTTTCCAGCTTCAATTACGTTTGCTGGTAACCAGTTTCCAAATTCAATTCAAAACACAAAAGTTCAATAGAAGAAACATTGAAAACAGTCAAAAAACTCTCAGACGGCATCATGCACTGCAGTAATGAATCACTTTGAACAAAGATATAATGAGCATGTTTGTTGGTAAGCAGGGCGGCACGGTGGTGTAGTGGTTAGCGCTGTCGCCTCACAGCAAGAAGGTCCTGGGTTCGAGCCCCAGGGCCGGCGAGGGCCTTTCTGTGTGGAGTTTGCATGTTCTCCCCGTGTCCGCGTGGGTTTCCTCCGGGTGCTCCGGTTTCCCCCACAGTCCAAAGACATGCAGGTTAGGTTAACTGGTGACTCTAAATTGACCGTAGGTGTGAATGTGAGTGTGAATGGTTGTCTGTGTCTATGTGTCAGCCCTGTGATGACCTGGCGACTTGTCCAGGGTGTACCCCGCCTTTCGCCCGTAGTCAGCTGGGATAGGCTCCAGCTTGCCTGCGACCCTGTAGAAGGATAAAGCGGCTAGAGATAATGAATGAATGAATGAATGAATGAATGTTGGTAAGCAAAAAAGAAACAGTGGAAAAGGGAACTGTCTTCATCCAAAACTTAGTTCAGTGAAAAAACTCTTCTTCAGATGGAACATTTTTCACAAGAACTGATGTTTTTATGACCAGAGATGTGAAGTCCTTCTGGCCAACGCAGGGTTAATCTCTGATGTCAAACAACTGGAAGCAGTACTGAAATAAAACGCTATCGAGAACATGGTTCTATTGAGAACAGGTTACGCGATGATACTAATCCATGAACATCAAAGAAAATATGAGTGAGGGACAAAATGAGAAACAGGGGTCATGGGAATAAAGCTCAGAAATGCACCCTTTGCAGTGGGACAAAGGTACATGGTGGGATATAAAGACAAACTATCCAGGGCTGGAACTCAGAACAGGTGCACACATCAGGTAACGGAGTAGTGACAGGACAGGGGTGGGTGGAGACAGGACCAAAACAAAGACACATGGTAATGTAAACAGAAAGAGAAAAGGCTGCAAAATTATTGGCACCCTTATAATTAATAATTGTCGTATCCTCCTCTAGAGAGAATAACAACACTTAGCACCATCTCAGTCATTCAATTACATTGCATTAATTTAGCAGACACTCTTATCCAGAGCAACATACAACATACCCAGAGCAGCCTGGGGATAAATTGGGGGTCAGGTGCCTTGCTCGAGGGCACTTCAGCCATTCCTATTGGTCCAGGGACTCGAACCAGCAATTTTTTAGTCCCAGAGCTGCTTCTCTAACCATTAGGTCATGGCTTCTCCATATCCCCCAATTCAATTCCATTTTATTTATACAGCACTTGCAACAATAGACACTAATGCACAGCATCTTTATATAAATGTGGTCTGTTCTGCATTCCTTTTGTATTTTCTCATTACTTTGAGTTAAAGTCTTGCAGATCTTGTCAGAATATTCCTCTGAATATTGATGCGTCATGATGAATCTCAATGTTCTTTCTCCCCTCGGTGCAATTTGGCAGCCATGATGAGGTTTCTCTGGTCAAATCAAGAGCCTGAACACTAACACTATGTGTCAGGACGACATCAGCAGACAAATCTAGGTCTTGTCATGACTGATTACCTCTATAGTCTGAACAGACGTGCACCACTTTCTTGGCTGCATCACTGAGGAATCTGCATAAGGTCCAGCCTGTAAGAAGTGAGTGATTTGTACAGCATCTCATGGACTGTTTTGGGAAAACACACACATCACATCACATTATCTCTAGCCGCTTTATCCTTCTACAGGGTCGCAGGCAAGCTGGAGCCTATCCCAGCTGACTACGGGCGAAAGGCGGGGTACACCCTGGACAAGTCGCCAGGTCATCACAGGGCTGACACATAGACACAGACAACCATTCACACTCACATTCACACCTACGGTCAATTTAGAGTCACCAGTTAACCTAACCTGCATGTCTTTGGACTGTGGGGGAAACCGGAGCACCCGGAGGAAACCCACGCGGACACGGGGAGAACATGCAAACTCCACACAGAAAGGCCCTCGCCGGCCCCGGGGCTCGAACCCAGGACCTTCTTGCTGTGAGGCGACAGCGCTAACCACTACACCACCGTGCCGCCTGGGAAAACACAACAGAAGAAAATGTGAAATCTCTCCCAAAACTGCAATAAGAGGCTAATTTAATCAGTTCAGCTCCAGTTGATTCACATAAATAAAAAATGCCATGGTACACAAAATATACTATACACTCCCCGGCCACTTTAACAGGAACTTGTTCTTGATTCTAAGATTCCTGTTCTTGGTTATCAGGAGTGGAACCCAATGTGTTCTTCTGCTGTTGCGTGCTGAGATGCTTTTCTGCTCACCACATTTGTAAAGAGTTGTGTATCCTTCCTGGCAAAAAAAAAGCTTGAACCAATCTGTCCATTTTCCTCTGACCTGTCTTATCAACAAGGTGTTTGTTTCCACCCACAGAACTGTCGCTCGCTCGTTCGCTCACTAGATGTTTTTTGTTTTTTTTGCACCACTCTGTGTAAACTCTAGAGACTGTTGTGCATGAAAACCCCAGGAGATCAGAAGCAGTTTCTGAAATACTCAAACCAGTCCATCTGGTAACAAGAAAGTCACACTTTGAGATCACAATTTTTCCCATTCTGATGGTTGAACATTGTGAACGTTAATTAGCTGAAGCTCTTGATTTGTATCTGCATGATTTGATGCATTGTGCTGCTGTCAAGGGATCGGCTGATTAGAGAATGGCATCAAACAGCAGGTGGATGTAGGAGTGTTCATAATAAAGTGGCCAGTGAGTGTATATAGTCATGATTTTCAAACTAAAAGCCAGTTAGGATGTTTTATAGATATATCTCATCTCATCTCATTATCTGTAGCCGCTTTATCCTGTTCTACAGGGTCGCAGGCAAGCTGGAGCCTATCCCAGCTGACTACGGGCGAAAGGCGGGGTACACCCTGCACAAGTCGCCAGGTCATCACAGGGCTGACACATAGACACAGACAACCATTCACACTCACATTCACACCTACGCTCAATTTAGAGTCACCAGTTAACCTAACCTGCATGTCTTTGGACTGTGGGGGAAACCGGAGCACCCGGAGGAAACCCACGCGGACACGGGGAGAACATGCAAACTCCACACAGAAAGGCCCTCGCCGGCCCCGGGGCTCGAACCCGGACCTTCTTGCTGTGAGGCAACAGCGCTAACCACTACACCACCGTGCCGCCCTAAAATAGATATATAGTTTCTAATTTCTTTCCAGGGTCTGATATGCTTAGTTGTACCATAGGTACAAATATGCCACGATTTATAAAGAGCGTGTGTCTCATGTGCCTCATCTGAGGAATACATATATATATATATATATATATATATATAAACCTTTGGTCTAAAAAACTACACTGCTGGGTCACCTGCTGGCTTGGTCTCCTGATAAAATGCGGCTAAAAATGGGGGTTAAAAGAGGAGAAACTCCGCCAAATGTACCTGTCAGCGATGAAAAATGTCCTCCCAAGGCCAAGAACATGATACAGCTCATCTTTTTTAGTAAAAGGATACAACAACATGATGTACGGTATACTCCAACCCCTTAAACTTCTAGCTATAATATATTTTATTAGATACTATTCAGTAAATGCAGTGAAACTAATAAGACAAGGTGTGTATGGCTGACGGCTCGTAGGAGTTTAAGCTATTAAACATGTTGCCTTATATGGAAAAGAGGAGGTGAACTAATTAAGTGAACTCCCACGCAGACAACTTGAAGGCTGTCTGGATCAGCATCGGATGCAGCGCTGTTGTGGTTATTGTTGTTGTCATGAAATGATGAGATCTTATCATCGAGCAGCAGTGGTTACACAGCAAGTGTGTGTGTGTGTGTGTGTGTGTGTGTGTGTGTGTGTCCTGACCAAGGTCATCTTTGCTCTCCACCAGACTGCCCGTCCTTTCATCCTTTTGTACTGCAACACATGAATAAACAAAGTGAAAAACAGAGTTATTGCAGTTTCAATACATCATCAGACTCATGCGTGGATAGTTTTGATTATTTTATTCATTTCATCTGGTCAAAGTATGTTGAAAATCCCGATAACATAAGCACACGGATCCCCACAGGGGATTTGACCGCATCCTAGACATGAGGACAAAAATATTCACATCCCTAGACACAGTGAAGAAGATAAGTCAGGAACGATATGATTGTTGGTATGATAGAGCAAAGTTACTGTTACCTAATCAACAACGTTGGTTATTTTTCATTAACAGGACATCCTGAATAGTTTTATTCATCTTACTGCAAATCTACAATTTCTGGTGTATTAATGAATGGGATGGTGTACTTTATATCCATGTATAGTTACGTTTAATGTTGTGGAATGTCTGTGAAACAACTTCCTGTTATCACTTACGTTATAGGAGCTGTAAACCATCATTCCCTTACCAGTCTGTCTTTAGTAAGACAAAAAAAAAAACTTGTCATGCTTGTCATGGTAAAAATTTTCTCATGGTACCATGAAAGAACGCAAAAAGATATCAGGTAAAAAGTTCTCTCTTTCTCAGTGCAATATATTTTCTAATAACTTGGAGGTGGGCGGCACGGTGGTGTATTGGTTAGTGCTGTCGCCTCACAATAAGAAGGTCCGGGTTTGAGCCCCGTGGCCGGCGAGGGCCTTTCTGTGCGGAGTTTGCATGTTCTCCCCGTGTCCGCGTGGGTTTCCTCCGGGTGCTCCGGTTTCCCCCACAGTCCAAAGACATGCAGGTTAGGTTAACTGGTGACTCTAAATTGAGCGTAGGTGTGAATGTGAGTGTGAATGGTTGTCTGTGTCTATGTGTCAGCCCTGTGATGACCTGGCGACTTGTCCAGGGTGTACCCCGCCTTTCGCCCGTAGTCAGCTGGGATAGGCTCCAGCTCGCCTGCGACCCTGTAGAAGGATAAAGCAGCTAGAGATAATGAGATGAGATGAGATAACTTGGAGGTCCACTCTTTGTCTTTATAATCACTTTAAACTTCAACCCCAATGTCATCTTCTTCTTCTTCTTTTGGCTGCTTCCGATTAGGGGTCACCACAGCGGATCTTTCGTCTCCATTGCTCCTGGGCTTCTGCGTCCTTCTGTACCACACCTGCCACTTTCATGTCCTCTCTCACCACATCCATGTATCTCCTCTTTGGCCTTCCTCGTTTTCTTTTGCCTGGCAGCTCCATCCTCAACATTCTCCTTCCCCGTATCATCTCAGTCTCATCTCTCTTAACTTAATTCCCAAGCTCTCCACATGTGCTGTCCCTCTGATGTGCTCGTTCCTTATCCTGTCCAACCTCATCACTCCCATCGCAAACCTTAACATCCTCAACTCCGCCACCTCCATCTTTGCCTCCTGTCTCTTCGTTAAGGGTACGGTCTCCAATCCATACATCACAGCTGGTCTTATACATCTTACCTTTCACTTTTGCTGGGACTTTCCTATCGCAAATGACTCCTGAAATCCTTCTCCAACTGCTCCACCCTGCCTGCGCTCTCTTTCTCACCTCACTATCGCAGCCCCCATTTTCCTGCACAGTTGACCCCAGGTACTTGAATTCACCAACTTTCTTTCCATCTACTCCTTGCATCTTCACTACACTCTCATCCCCATTCTCCTTGATGCACATGTATTCTGTTTTGCTCCTGCTCACCTTCATTCCTCTTCATTCCAATGCATCCCTTCATCTCTCCAAACCCAACTCAACCTCCTTTCTACTTTCACCACATACCACGATCATCCGCAAACATCATGTTCCATGGTGACTCTTGCCTCACTTCGTCCGTCAAGCTATCCATCACTATGGCAAACAAAAAAGGACTCAAAGCAGATCCTTGATGAAGTCCCACCTTCACCTTGAACCATTCAGTCGTTCCAACTGCACACCTCACTGCTGTTTCACTGTTCTCATACATGTCTTGCATCGCTCTAATATACTTCTCATTCACGCCACTCTTTCTCATACAATACCATAACTCATCTCTCGGCACTCTATCGTATGCCTTCTCCAGGTCTACAAACACACAATGTAGCTTTCTCTGGCCTTCTCTGTACTTCTCCATTAACATTCTTCAAGCAAAAATTGCATCTGACGTGCTCTTCCTTGGCATAAACCCATACTGCTGTTCACAGATTGCTACCTCTCTTCTCAATCTCGCCTCCAATACCCTTTCCCATAGCTTCATGGTGTGGCTCATCAATTTTATTTATGAAGTTTTTTAATAAAACTTTAACCCCAAGGTGATCATGGTAAAAGATTTTCTCCTGTTGACTATGTTTGTCTTGTATTTTGAATTGTTGTCTTGTAACAGAATTGACAAAGTGACATTTCATTTCAATATGGAGGGGCAGGGGCACAAACATTTGCACTCAGTTGCAAAAGGTAGTGCTAAGTCAATCACCAAGTTTGTGATAATGACCAGACATTAATATGCTCCATATAATCATTCAAAAAAAAAAAATTACAAAAATCCCATGATTTGGTTCTTCTGTTCTTCAGGAAGGTCCTTGACCACTAAATAAATGTGTATACTTTTTTAGAAACAAAAAAAATCTAGACTCATTAAGGTTTTTTTCCAGTTTGTTCTACTTGGAGAATCCTGAGAGCATCTTAAAGCAGAGTTGTCCATATCAGACCTCCAAGTTGACCTCTTAGATACCAAAGAATCCAACAAACCCTTGAAAGAACCCTATTTTATTTAAAAAAAGAAAAAGCTTGGGATAAAAGCAGATGACAAGAAGCGTAAATGTAAGTAACATTGGTGGCACTGTGGCAGCACTGTGGTGTAAGTGGTTAGCACGGTCACCTCACTGCAAGAAGGTTCTGGGTTCGAGCCCAGCGGCCAGCGGGCGCCTTTCTGTGCGGAGTTTGCATGTTCTCCCCGTGTCTGCGTGGGTTTCCTCCGGGTGCTCCGGTTTCCCCCACAGTACAAAGACATGCAGGTTAGGTTAATATGGGACGGCCTTGGGCTGAGGTGCCCTTGAGCGAGGCACCTAACTCCCAAACTGCTCCCCAGGCACTGTTAGCATGGCTGCCCACTGCTCTGGATATGTGTGTGTGCTCATTGCTCACATGTGTGTGCATGTGTGTGTTCACTGTTTCAGATGGGTTAAATGCAGAGAGGAATTTCACAAGTGTATGATGAATAAAGTTGTGTTTTCTTTCTTTTTCTTTACCCATACTGACACTGCTGTTGTCAGCTTAATTTAAATAATTAATTCACTGTTTGTTGGAATTCAGTGATGTGAATCAATAGCGAGAGTTAATTTGGTGCTGTGCAAGCTAAAACAGTCTCCAGTGCTCTAAGTGGTACTGTACAGTACAGTATATACAATACTCTACACAACATCGATAGCATTATCTTGGACCGCTGAGAAAATATAAACGCAGGTTTAATTGAAGCTGATCTGAAGGACAGGATAACTGGAATGAATGTCATGTTCATGCCAAATTTTGAGCATGAAATCCGGCATGATGTTCGAGCTTGAGAGTTGAAAGTTAAAAAAAAAAAAAGTGATCAAAATGACACGCTGAATAAAATCTCATGAGTAAGTCAAGGCTGTGAATGAATTCAGAAAAGTTACACCATGACGCGTTAACTCATTTGTGGTTGTTGGGTGGGTGGAAAAAAAATTGGGTTAATTTTTGAGTGTCTTTCTTGAGTGTCGTTTTATGCTAAGGATTTGACCGCTGTATCAGTCAGTGTCTTCATTTTTTCTCCCCCTCTGCAACATGCTGGGTTAACAATAGCACTTTTCTCTGGAATTGGTGTAGTTTGTCATGCTGACAGTGTGCTGCAGAGCTAAATATGCACACTTGTAGTAGGAGAGCAAGCCCAAGCCTCTGTGTGTCTCTCTCAGTACGATGTGGAGATGTCGCTGATTTATTTAGCACTGCAGGACCACGGACAGCAGCTTCCAAACCCACAACCCCCCTCCATTCCATTTTGACTGATTACTTCCCAGAAAATCATTATCCCGAAATCGAGTTCAATAAAAATTATTCTAACTTTCACTGACAGAATTGTAGACAAAGGCACCTTTCACTTTCAGCAGTGGCCACATAGGAAGTGAGTAAAATCAACATTTTGAAGGAAAAAAAAAAACCCTGGTTCACTTGAATGGAAGAGGAAGTGGTGAATGTAACGGCAGTTAATTTATCACCCATCTCAGGGCTGTGATTACACCTTGAAAGACTCAACATGGAGAAATTGATGATTGACAGGACAACACTTTGATTCTTGACAGTGCGACTTCTTCTTTCTTTTGCAAACATGGCTACGTTACGCCAAAGTTAGCTATGAGCATGCAAGCAAGTAACGTCCTGATTTGTTGCTAAGTTCATTGATCCTAACAGTTTAAAACTGGGTTAAAACATGAATGATTGCGTAACCTATCCAAGCTAATTCAACTTCCCCTTTATAGTCAGCAGCTCCAATATTTATAACAATAATCATAATCATAACAAGACTGTCAATGATGGCATAGCTAACTCCGGCCCTGTCTAGTCCAGAAGGAACGATCTAAAGTGGGCCACCATACACAATAAATGTTGCAAGCTATTTACACTATATACAAGCTATACAGTATATAGAAGTGATATCCACTCAAGGAATACCGACCTATTTGCCAGAAAGAATCCAAAACAGCGAGGAATTGACCGAGAAGAAGCGATTTTTGTTGAAATGTTCATTAAGGCTTAATTAGTCCATAACTTCGTTAATTGTAATTAAGCAAATCTGGGTGGAAGTTATATACACCCTAGGTACCCCTACCTTCATGAGAAAAAGATCAAAATCAGTGAAGAATTGAGGGAGAAGAAGCGATTTGTGTGGAAATTGCTCATTAGGGCTTACTTACTCCATATCTTCATTATTAATTGCAATTATGCAAATTTGTGTAGAAGCCATATGCACCCCAGGCAGACCTACCTTCCTGCCAAAAAGAATAAAAATCGGTGAAGAATTGAGAGAGAAGAAGTAATTTTTGTGAAATGTGGATGATACCGGACGGATGCCGGACAATACACGATGGGATAAGCTCATCATCTGTCGGCCGGATGAGCTAATAATCAGTAATAAGTTGAACTTATATAGCGCCTTTTTCACACCCAAGGTCGCTTTACAATTACAACAGAAAAAAGTTCACCAAAAGAGGGTCAGGATGTAATTCCAGTGGTGTAGCTGTCCACAATCCCACCAAAAGGCGCATGAAGGTATGTCCCACACCGCCTGTACAGCCATCGCGACACCATCGGACAACATCGCTCGGAACACGGCACCAAGCACAGAAGCACCGCTGTACAGAGAGCCGGATAACCCTGATGTTAAAAAGAGCAACAAGCTCACTGCAGTCCATTGTGAGTAGCACAGCCATTACCCATGGCGGACCAAGGCCTGAAGGGAACCGATGCCCAAAACTGGGTCTGGAGCTACGTTACAACCAGTGGACAAAACATTCAAACAAAGAACAAACATCAAATCATGCAATCCCCAAAAATAAAAATAAAAGTTCTGGTGAGAAGCGGAGGCCAAAATGTGCACAGCGTACTCTCAACTGGAAATGGAAATGGAAAAAAAATGAAGGAAGGAAGGAAGGGAGTTCTTACCACTTTAAAGGAACAGTCCACCGTATTTCCATAATGAAATATGCTCTTATCTGAATTGAGACGAGCTGCTCCGTACCTCTCCGAGCTTTGCGCGACCTCCCAGTCAGTCAGACGCGCTGTCACTCCTGTTAGCAATGTAGCTAGGCTCAGCATGGCCAATGGTATTTTTTGGGGCTGTAGTTAGATGCGACCAAACTCTTCCGCGTTTTTCCTGTTTACATAGGTTTATATGACCAGTGACATGAAACAAGTTCAGTTACACAAATTGAAACGTAGCGATTTTCTATGCTATGGAAAGTGCGCACTATAATGACAGGCGTACTAACACCTTCTGCGCGCTTCGGCAGCGCATTGATACGGAGCTCAGATATCAATGCGCTGCCGAAGCGCGCAGAAGGTGTTAGTACGCCTGTCGTTATAGTGCGGACTTTCCATAGCATAGAAAATCGCTACGTTTCAATTTGTGTAACTGAACTTGTTTCATGTCACTGGTCATATAAACCTATGTAAACAGGAAAAACGCGGAAGAGTTTGGTCGCATCTAACTACAGCCCCCAAAAATACCGTTGGCCATACTGAGCCTAGCTACATTGCTAACAGGAGTGACAGTGCGTCTGACTGCGTCTGACTGACTGGGAGGTCGCGCAAAGCTCGGATAGGTACGGAGCAGCTCGTCTCAATTCAGATAAGAGCATATTTCATTATGGAAATACGGTGGACTGTTCCTTTAAAGCTTTTTGCATCATTGTGCTTGCAAGAATCATGTTTCTAAGCCATAATACAGTACCTTGCAACATTATTGTTTCAGGTTTACGAATCTGAATATTAAAAATGGCAGCAGAGTGAATGGCCCTTGTGTGTAACATGACTGATGAATGATGAGTTCAACATGGACCTGTATTTTTGATTTTAATGCCTTATTTCAACAATAATCTGACATCATGGTCCACAGATATTATTGTAAGTAAGATCAAACCTTGACCATACTCTCTGGGTGGGAGGGATGATGCTCTCTCTCTCTCTCTTTCTCTCCTGTCAGTCATAGCAACATGAGCCAATCGTGGGCATCTGTAAGCTGAGGTATGTGGAAGAGGGTAGATAGTACGTTCCTCTAGGTGGGTTACGCTGTTCTGTGATGAGGCATAAGCAACAATTTAAGATGATGTTGATTGTTGATGTTTGGCTTCATGTGTCTCAGAGGAAGCCTGTGTTCACCTTCACTGTCTCCAGTTGGTAGAGTATTCTTACTCCATTGGTTTGGAGACACATAATCTAGTGCTGATAGATGTAGTTACATCAGATGTAATTTGGCCAAAGTTTGGGATGGTTTCTAGCCAGATAGTTTTAAATCGTGATTGGATTGGAAACCGTCAATCATCCTACACACACACACACACACACACACACCCAACAACAACCAGGCATTAAAGAAAGTCTTTAGAAGTCTAAAGAAATAGCTTTATTTCAGATATTTTTTAAACCTGTGATTATACTGATAAATCCCATAACTAGACTTGAATACTAATGTTTGGGACACAAAGCAAATTTGCTTCTGTCATTGATTATCTCGGTAACGTGACAAAATCAAGGAGACTGCAGTCTATGGGTTAGTGCTAATTGATGCCAGGAGAAAGCCACTCAGAGGGAAAAGGATGAGCAGCTCGTAAAACCCGAGTGACTTTTTTTTGCTCTTTATTTTTTCTACCAACTTTATTGGACTGTTACAAAATAAACGTAAAAAAAACCCCATAAAATAAACATAATAAAGTAAGTCAGCCCAAAGGGGAGAACGTGAACGGGCAACCCATGCGAGGCGTTTCCCCAAAGATATAAAAAAAAAATCATACAATTAAAATTAGGGCGGCACGGTGGTGTAGTGGTTAGCGCTGTCGCCTCACAGCAAGAAGGTCCGGGTTCGAGCCCCGTGGCCGGCGAGGGCCTTTCTGTGCGGAGTTTGCATGTTCTCCCCGTGTCCGCGTGGGTTTCCTCTGGGTGCTCCGGTTTCCCCCACAGTCCAAAGACATGCAGGTTAGGTTAACTGGTGACTCTAAATTGAGCGTAGGTGTGAATGTGAGTGTGAATGGTTGTCTGTGTCTATGTGTCAGCCCTGTGATGACCTGGCGACTTGTCCAGGGTGTACCCCGCCTTTCGCCCGTAGTCAGCTGGGATAGGCTCCAGCTTGCCTGCGACCCTATAGAACAGGATAAAGCAGCTAGAGATAATGAGAGGAGACAATTAAAATTGCAATTAAATTTTAATTAAATATTTAAATAAATTATGACAAGATTACATATTGGAGTGGCCACTCAAAGCTGCCTGTCTGTATACTGTACATTATATTGATGTTTGCTTGAATGCAAACGTCCTCAAATATGAACCATTCTGCAGTAAATACATTAATGTGGCGCAAAACCCGTTCCTAGTAGTCTATAAATATCTGAATAGGTTGAGTCATTAAGATATGAATGATAGAATTCCCTTTCAAGTCATAGTTCAGTGGCAAAAGCCTCTATGTATATATGCCGTGGCACGGTGGTGTAGTGGTTAGCGCTGTCGCCTCACAGCAAGAAGGTCCTGGGTTTGAGCCCAGCAGCCGGTGAGGGCCTTTCTGTGTGGAGTTTGCATGTTCTCCCCGTGTCTGCGTGGGTTTCCTCCGGGTGCTCCGGTTTCCTCCACAGTCCAAAGACATGCAGGTTAGGTTAACTGGTGACTCTAATGGCCCTTTTCCACTACCCTTTTTCAGCTCGCTTCAGCTCACTTCAGCCCGACACGGCTCGCGTTTCGACTGCCTCAGAACAGCGCGACTCAGCTCGCTTCAGCCCTGCTTAGCACCCAAAACTCGCACGGTTTTGGAGTGGGGCTGAAGCGAGCCAAACCGAGCCGAGTGGGGCTAGGGGCGTGAGGAGACACTCCCCTGTGCACTGATTGGTGAGGAGGAGTGTCCTCACATGCCCACACACGCCCTGCGAGCACGCTGGGATCTGTAAACACCGTAAACCCGGAAGAAGAAGAATTACGAATTACGAGAATTTCTGAAGCCTTATGTGCCTCGCCTCATCTATACGCTCTTGCCAGTATCTGTTGGCGTTGTCGGTGACAACAAGCCACAGCACCAAGACCAGCAACACTAACGACTCCATGTCCTCCATGTTTATTGTTTACTATCCGGGTCGTGAGACTACCGCTTAAAAGGTCACTGATGTCACTGTTTGCGCCGCCTAACGACATCACGTGACGTCCACCCACTTTCGCTAACTCCACCCAATGTGTCCACCCACTTCCAGCCAGCACGGTTCAGCGCGGTTGTAGTCGAAATGCAACTCCAACAGCCCCGCTCAGCTCGACTCAGCCCAACTCAGCACCGCACGGCTCAGCCCAACTCAGCCGCGTTGTTAGTGGAAAAGCGGCATAAATTGACCGTAGGTGTGAATATGAGTGTGAATGGTTGTCTGTGTCTATGTGTCAGCCCTGTGATGACCTGGCGACTTGTCCAGGGTGTACCCCGCCTTTCGCCCGTAGTCAGCTGGGATAGGCTCCAGCTTGCCCGCGACCCTGTAGAACAGGATAAAGCGGCTACAGATAATGGATGGATGGATGGATATATATGTCTAAAATGTGTGTGTGTGTGCCATTTCCACCTTATATGTCCTCCTCTTCTGCACTCATGATCCCAGAATATATTCACCATCAATGTTTCAATGTTTTCTGTCCTTTCTCTGACCTAAATGTGTGTAGAGCTGACATCAAAACATCAAAACGCCACCCATGGGAAAAACAAAACATTCATTTGCAATCACATTTTTTAGCAGGAGAGCTGATTTTTTTTTTTTTAGGATGAGATAGACCTGATTAAAAAGCAATGAATGAGCTTTATTTATGTTTGTTTCATGTTTTCTGTATGTATGCATTTTTCTTTAATTATTTTTGTATTTATTTCCTGATTAATTTGTAGTTTTTATTATCATTTAATCATGGATTAAACCAGTGGTTCTCAGTGGGATTTTTTAAATAAAAAAAAAATTCCCTGTATTTTCGACTGCACAACATGAATCTTCTTGAATCTTTTTCAAATTGCAACTGTTCTTTTGTTGAATCTTGTCTCTTGCTACTCCTGGCTGGCTCACTAATGAATAGATTGTCTATTTCAACAACTTAACAGACCATTTAACCTTTCTGTGGTGGAGCAGAGATGTTACAACATGAATATGTACCATGAATGTAGCCCTAACATTTGTTTTTTGGTGGGGTTTTTTTGCATTCTTTTTTATTTGTCCCTGACTAATCAGAACATGCTCTCACACGTAGCGAGAGAGAGAAAGAGCACAAGCTGGGGACCAATTACTTAGTAAAGCATAAACATGTAGCATAAATCTCATCTCATCTCATTATCTCTAGCCGCTTTATCCTGTTCTGCAGGGTTGCAGGCAAGCTGGAGCCTATCCCAGCTGACTACGGGCGAAAGGCGGGGTACACCCTGGACAAGTCGCCAGGTCATCACAGGGCTGACACATAGACACAGACAACCATTCACACTCACATTCACACCTACGGTCAATTTAGAGTCACCAGTTAACCTAACCTGCATGTCTTTGGACTGTGGGGGAAACCGGAGCACCCGGAGGAAACCCACGCGGACACGGGGAGAACATGCAAACTCCACACAGAAAGGCCCTCGCCGGCCACGGGGCTCGAACCCAGGACCTTCTTGCTGTGAGGCGACAGCGCTAACCACTACACCACCGTGCCGCCCTGTAGCATAAATAACTCACAAATAAAAGTAAAACAGCATATAAAGTGCAAAAAAAGTAAAAGTTCAAAAAGGTCACGTCATAAAAAATAATACTGAATATCAGCATATTAGTCCAGATTTTATATTAGTAATTTATTTACTGAATTAAAAGTTTTACTTTATTTATTTTAAATTTTTTAACACATCTGGTCCTTCATATGGTTCATTCACTACTGCAAAATGCCAGTGTCAGAGTTGTTGTATCATCACATTAATGTTGCTGTTGTTTTTATTGTGAATGCTATTTCTTCGATTTCCACAGGTTTCTATTCAGACTTAGATTTTTGGTCAACCGCAGAGAGTTAGCTGAAACACTAATCACTAATAGCATAAAATGAAGGGTATTTGTTTTAATGATGAAGGAAAATGTCCTTCTTCCTTTCTTCCAGCTGTAATTAGACCAAAAGGCTTCCACCCATCAGCAGCTGTTGGCAAAGAGGATGAGATCATGAGCGAGAGAGAGAGAGACAGAGAGAGAGAGAGGAATTAAGAGAAAAAGCATACAGTATGTTTGCTACATTGCTTCATATATATTCAGAGAAATAGTATTTACTAGAGGCATCCAATTAGTTGTTCTTCAGTTGTCTTTTGCGACTCCTGGCTGGCTCGCCGATCAACAGATCTTCTGTTCACTGCAGAGTTTATATACTAACATTATACTGTAGAATTGATAACACATCTTACTTTGTTATACTGGCTATGAAATGTGATGAAAAACCTTCATAATTTCTTTCAAATGCAGAGATTTGCACAGATTAAGCTTAAAGATAGACTGCCTTTCAGATTTTTCAAGCACAGGTCATCAAAAGAATTTTCCCCGACACCCAATTATTTTTGTTTAGTGGACCGAAAGCTACTGAATTTGAATCACAGACTTCCAATTTTATTAGTATTTTTCAAATAGAACAATTAATGGCCCAAAATTCTCCACTATTTTTTCCTGCTTCACCATGACCCAATTCAAGATACTACGTCATGCATCACCACGTGGTGGGCTTTCCCCGTTCGCACAAGGCGTTGTGGGATACAAATTTGAAACCAGAGAGAAAAATGGAGGACGTGAGTGTGAGAATGAAATGTGAAAGACCGACTACAGTAATGGAAAGAAAGCGAGAAGAAAAGACGTTATGTTATTTACGAAGGAAAGGAAACGCAGAACCAAACTAATAAATATCGGCATTCAGCGAGCACCTCGGTGTGATCAGTTGTTCGTTTAGCGACAGAATGATGGAACTGTCAGTGCACGGTCAAAGGGAAACCTGCGCACGTGCACACACACGGACTTCCTCTGTCTGCCTGACTGCGCAAAGCGAATGATTTCATGCACATTATTTGCTTTAATCCCTTCAAATTAAACAAATGGACCTGTTTTTTTTAGATATTACAGAAATAAACATATAACAATGACCAAATTTCAGAGGGAACCAAATTTCACCAATTTCATGAAATCGAAAGGCCGTCTCGCTTTAATGCTGCAACATCTGTCTAGTCAGAGTATTTGTTATTACTGGATTAGGAATTTGGTGGGGTTTTTTGGTTGGATGCAAGGTACTGAAACTTTGTTGGATGCAGGTTACTGGAGTCTGGCATTATGTATTTGTTGTTAGTGGATTAGCGCATGATGGTGCAGTGCTTCACACTATTGCCTCACAGCAAGAAGGTTCTGGGTTCGAGCCCAGTGGCCAGTGGGGGCCTTTCTGTGTGGAGTTTACATGTTGTCCCCATGTCTACATGGGTTTCATCTGGGTGCTCTGGTTTCCCCTACAGTCCAAAGACATAGATTAACTTGCCACTCTAAATTGCCCATAGGTGTGAATGGTTGTTTGCCTGTCTTGATGTATGCAGACAACCTTGTGGGAGGCTGGCAACTGACATGCCAAGTGGCCTACAGGGTGTCAAGATAAAAAAAAAAAAATCGAACATGATGTCTTGGCAGGGTGGCACGGTGGTGTAGTGGTTAGCGCTGTTGCCTCACAGCAAGAAGGTCCGGGTTCGAGCCCCGTGGCCAGCGTGGGCCTTTCTATGTGGAGTTTGCATGTTCACCCCGTGTCCGCGTGGGTTTCTTCCAGGTGCTCTGGTTTCCCTCACAGTCCAAAGACATGCAGGTTAGGTTAACTGGTGACTCTAAATTGAGCGTAGGTGTGAATGTGAGTGTGAATGGTTGTCTGTGTCTATGTGTCAGCCCTGTGATGACCTGGCGACTTGTCCAGGGTGTACCCTGCCTTTCGCCCATAGTCAGCTGGGATAGGCTCCAGCTTGCCTGCGACCCTGTAGAACAGGATAAAGCAGCTAGAGATAATGAGATGAGGTGAGATGATGTCTTGGCGTTGAAGGCTTTTCCTTGCCACTGATAAACCTGTGTAGGGAAAAGTCTGACCTGGATCTACTTCAGTGACATAAACACATTGGATCGAGCAAAATATCTTTTGTAACACCGATCGATTTCAATCCTCTAAAGGGACGCAGCACTGGAGGTTCATTTGAAAGCCTTCCCAGTGTGTTTGTGTGTTTGATCGTGTCAGCTTGTGGTTTTGCTGTAATGCAGTACAGCAGCACTTTCTGACTCACCTTTCACAACATTTCTTCTGCAGACATGACAGAAAGGCTAATGGTGCCAGTTTCTCTGCGTGCTGTCCTTAAGGAGAAACAAGGTTGCCAGATCTGTGTTACAAAAACAGCCCAATACCAAAACTCAAAACAGCCTATAAACAGCTCTTCGGCCTTTACACACCGGGGCATTTTAAAAAAATTTTCCGTCCAGCTCATTTGCATGCCGATATTTTTTTTCAAACTGTTGTTTTTGTCACGAGTACGAATATTATGCAGCAAAAAAGTGACTTGTTTTTGCTGTCAGGTTGATTTTTCTGAGCTTTTGCACCATAAATAAACGCATCAACCAATCACATGGGTGACAGCCGGAAATATGGTCTCGAATATTTCACCTATCAACACAGTGAGTGTTGTTTTCTTTATTGCTGCCCAACATCCTATTTCTTAGCTTCAACTCTTGAACAAGTTTATGGGACTCTCTTTGGTGTCTTCTCCATTCCAAAACTTTCTCTTTCTTCAGAGCATGTCTGTAATTATTAGCCTGTCTTTTCATCACTACTAGATGACACCATCGTTCACTCAGGACACTACTGACAGTCGTGGTATGAAACTGGAGTGAAACAAGAACAAAATAGAATATGAAATATTTAAAAAAAAGCATCGAATTTGTTGTGTAGACTCTGCGAAAATTTCACACTAATTTTTTTCACTATTGCATCACAATTTTGTGTTGTATTCTGTGTTTCTGTAAACAGTTTTGAACATAGCTACGTAGTTCATGATGATTTCTTGATCTAATATCATCAAACGGTGGTCACTGTTTGAGTTGGCTTGGTCCTACCTTGAATCCTCGGTCTTGAAACCTGGGAATTACTACACAGATCAGTTTGGATCTTCTTCTTGAATTCTCTTCTTGTCACCTGGTACTCCTGGCTGGCTCACCAATTAAAACATTATCGATTTCTATACCGGGCGGCACGGTGGTGTAGTGGTTAGCACTGTCGCCTCACAGCAAGAAGGTCCTGGGTTCGAGCCCAGCGGCCGACGAGGGCCTTTCTGTGCGGAGTTTGCATGTTCTCCCCGTGTCTGCATGGGTTTGCTCCGGTTTTCCCCACAGTCCAAAGACATGCAGGTTAGGCTAATTGGTGGCTCTAAAATTGACCGTAGGTGTGAATGTGAGTGTGAATGGTTGTTTATCTCTATGTGTCAGCCCTGCGATGACCTGGCGACTTGTCCAGGATGTACCCCGCCTCTTGCCCAGCTGGGATAGGCTCTAGCTTGCCTGCGACCCTGTAGGACAGGATAAGTGGCTGCAGATGATGTATGGATGGATTTCTATACCTATGCAAACATTTGAACAGCATTCAGTTGGGTTGGGCTTATTTTCCTATCCAGCAAATTGAAATGTTGCACTATAAATATCTCAGCACCCTTAAGTACTTTTTTTCAACAAAATAGTAGTAAAAATGCAGTTTCCTTTCACCAAGGTACTAAAATGGTCTCATATTATTGCTGATATTGTCATAGATAAAGAGCAGCTATGAGAATAAATACATTCAGTTCAACCGGGCACATTTTTTTTGTTTGTTCCATAACATACAGAAGTAAAGTTATAAATAGGACAATAGGCATGTGTATGAAAGGAGATAACGTCACATGTTTGCTATTCATGCTGATTGCATTTTGTATTTGGTTTGGTTCTTTCTTGGCTCTTGGATGATGGAAACCACAACACAGACCATCTTCTTGAATCTTCTTCACATGCAAATTGTCACCTGCTACTCCTAGCTGGCTCGCCAATTAATAGATTGTCTATGGTTTTGCACGAGGGGTTCATTTATCGTTCAGCATTTTTAAAATGCACAGATTCTGTATAGTTCTTTCACTGAAGTCCTGAAATATTCTTGTATTACTGCAGATATTGTCATAAATCACAAGTGCAGCTATGAGAATGAATAAACCAGGAAGCACACATGCTATTTTATATGTCCATACAGTAATATACTGAGCTAATGTGGTAAATGGGAACAAGATGTGTGCATGAGAGGAGAGAACTTTGCATGGCCTCTTGAGCATGTTGACATTTACAGCACTTGACAGATGCCCTTATCCAAAGCAACTTACAGAAGTGTTGTGTGGTCTTGAAGAAGAAGAAAACAAAAAGGCCGGGGTCTAAGAATAACAATATCCTAAAACCATGTAAGACAGGAGTTTGTTATGGGAATTAGCACAGCCATGATTTTTTTTAAAGGGTAGGGTTTGTGCTTGCGTAAGTGCTTAGTGAACAGGGTCTTTGGTTTTCATTTAAAGACAGACAGTGACTCAGCTGTTTGAACAGCCAGGGGGACGTTGATTCCACCACCTTAATACCAATATACAAAGACTGGGTGCATCTATACCTTGTGTCTTAAGGAATGGAGAGTCAAGTCAAACCCTATCTGAGACTCAAAGGTATCGTATAGACATTCAGTGTTTTAAATCTAATGTGGGCAGCAACAGTAGGAATTGCAGCAGTGGGATGATGCGGCAGAAAGCTGCAGTGGTCCGATTTCAAGACAACAAGGTTCTGAATGGAAGCTGAAGAACACAGTAATCTGAGAAGATCCAAATGACGTTGTCTCAGTATGGTTTCAATCAAACTCTAGCACTATTCGATCCCAAATCAACCCAAATACAGGAAGTGAATCAAGTAAATCTTGCTGTGTTTTGGGTTCCTGATCACATTTTTTTTCTGCAGATGAAAGCTGCTAAAATGAGCCGTGAAAAGCAGACTAAGCTAAAGGACAGAGCTGTGGTAGGTAAAGTCATGCGTTTTGGAGATTCTGACTGATGCACAAAAATTGAAACTAAACAGAATAGTGGATGTGACACACAAATGTGTTTAAAATGTCTTATCTAGTAATATATTGAGTGTGGCATAAGAATCAGGTGAATTTTATTATTTCTATACAACTCAAGATCACCTAAACCAAGACCAATACCAAAGTGTATTGAGACCAAGACAAGACGAAGACTTTGAGAGGTTGAGATCAAGTCAAGACCAAGGCCAAGGCAGGGCAAGACCGAGTCAAGATCAGAACCGGACCAGTGTATGTGAAGGAGGGCGAGGCAGGGCGGGGTGACAGCCCTTAACAGGAAGAAAAATTTCAAATTAGTAACGAGCCACCTTATTGGTCACATTTGAAGCAGGAAATTTGGCATCCAATCACAGTAACGATGTTAACAAATAAATCAGACAATACACAGGCAATTTAGTGAAATCCCCACAAGTCCTCTAAGTCTGAAACCGAGACAAGCCCGAGTAAAAATGCAGTCAATTCCGAGACGAGACCTTCAAAAAATGGACTTGAGATCAGTCTCAAGTACTACAACACTATTCTACACAATTGGCAAAGGTTTGTTTGAAGAAGTTTTATGTATATACTTTCATCCCTACACCTGCTTCAACTGCACTTATTTTGCTTTTTGGTTGGTTAACTATGTGCAATGAGAAAGCAAACCTAACCAAATAGCAAACAAACCAAAAGTATCATTTTCACTCTGATGCAAGCAGTTTTGTTTTCATTTAAAGGTCCCATGGCATGGTGGTTTGCTGATGCTTTAAACGGGCTCGTGGAGGTTTCCGGATGTTATATCCGCAGCCTTTCTCGAAATGAACCCTCGGCACGTAAATATAGCCTCTTGGGAGAAAGCCCCATTTCAGCGCTTTTCCCAGTGCGTCGTTTTGCTAATAAGAAGCAGGAGGCGGGGAAGGGTAGAGGGTGGGGGCGGGCCGGGGGGGGGGAGGGGGAGGGGCTTGACCAAGCTGCGCACACACGTACTCGCTGCTATCAGCGCCTGTAGCCACGCTGCTAAGACAAAACCCCGTTCTCCCTCGGACTCCTTTCGTAAACTCAACGTGACACAGAGAACAGAGAGTGAGAGTGTTCGGAGTGGTAGTTTACGAACGTATAATACCCTAGGCTTGAACACGCACTCCATAACCAAAGAGGATAGAAGCAGCAACTACAACAACATATCGCTTATCCAACAGAAGACATGCATTGCGGAGCAATAGTCAAACATAAGCTCATAAGTTACAGTCAATTTCCAGACTAAACTCAGTTTAACAGAGCATGCTGCATGCTCTTTCGTTTTGTAGCGCAGATTACCTGGCTAACTGCAGGAAGCAGTTAGCTGCACAGCTAATGTAGCCATTGCTAGGCTAACGCACCGATTTTAAAACACGGCAAAACGACCAGTTATACACTTACTTGTTCGGTGTTTGTTACTGATGCGGCAGGGATGCTTGGTACGGACCCAGGCTTCAGTGACAGTTGATGTGCAAAACCTGCCCTGTACTGTCCCAAGTTGTGGAAACATTCCTCAGGAAAATGCTTCCGACAAACATACACCGTCTTAGGTAGACTCGACGGCGTATTATTGAAGTAAATAAAATTAAGCCACTGCGTCTTCAGGGGCTCTCCTGTCGGCAGTAAAAACAGACTCTTTTCTGTTGTCACATCCATGTACAGCGCAACTTCCATGTTTCACTTGCTTAGGTGACGCCATGTTGTTGTGTCCTCTATGGTCTCCTCACTACAACTGGGCGGGGCAATCCATACAGTGGGTGGGAATCCAGAGGGGGGGCGTGGGGATCATCTCCCTTGCTGACGTAGTAAAGGGAAGAGCTTATCAACGCGCCGTTTTGACGCGCCATTCTCAAATGTTGGGCATAGTTTGGTTTACACATTATGAAATTTCTAGCCACTGGGGTGACTTAAGAAGGTCAGAGGAACTCATTTTAACGTTAAAAAACCTCAGAAAGTGAAAATTTCATGCCATGGGACCTTTAAACTAAGTTTCAATTCATAAATCTTGAATCTTGAATTGATGTTTTACCTCTGTGGAGACTCCTTCCAGAAATGTTGAACATCCATCCATTATCTGTAGCCGCTTTATCCTGTTCTACAGGGTCGCAGGCAAGCTGGAGCCTATCCCAGCTGACTACGGGCGAAAGGCGGGGTACACCCTGGACAAGTCGCCAGGTCATCACAAGGCTGACACATAGACACAGACAACCATTCACACTCACATCTACGGTCAATTTAGAGTCACCAGTTAACCTATACTGTTTTTTTGTCAAATAACAAATATTTTTTACTGTTACACTTACAATCGTACGATGTAACCCACCTCCTACATTTTCATCAAAACGCAAAAATAACCTCAGAATGACAACTCAGCACTTTTAAATATTTAACACTGAATGTAAACAAGCTTGTTGTTTCCCTCCGCGTACGGTATAACATGCGCTATCAATAACTGAAGTGGTTATTCAGTTAAACTGTGCATCTAGTGTGCAGGAAAATCAATTGTGAAGTACTTTACGATGTCTGTGTTCTCCCACGCCTGTCCACAAGACCCCTGCCTTCTCCCTGATCTGATTAATTTCTCTATATGAGATCATTAAACAGCACAGAGACGATCACAACCCTATTGAGAACATGATACTGCGGTTATTAACTGTTCTGTTCTTCATTCCTCTCTCCAGAGACAAATTCAGCCTTTCAGTTCCTTTCGCTTTGCTATATTTGATGCCACTTCTGCACCGTTAGTAACGTTCACACAGTCTGGCTGGAAAGCTGCCTAAAAAAGCCACAGAGGATTCCATTTCAAGAGTCACATCGATTGCTGTCACAATAAACGTTCGGTTAATGTGTCCACCACCCTGAAGAGAAGGCGTGTTAAATGAACACCACTTACACTGATATTACATGACGATGTAGAGCTATAGGAGAGAAATCACCACAGTTTGACTGCAAAATATGAGATACGATATGGCCTCTTGGTCTTTCACCACATGCCATCTGATTCTGTGATAGCTCGCCAATGCTATTTGGGTTCAATTCTTGAATCATGTGACCTCCAGCTGTAGACTCTGTATACTATGAAGTAAACAAGACAAATAGTGCTAGATATCCAAATGAGTGATTATAACACACCCGTCTTTAGTGTCTGGCCAGATGTGCGATGAATGGAAAACATTATGTGACATGTAATATGGCTACAAGTCGCTCTCAGTGTGGTATAAAGGAAACGCTGTCAGCAGTGTGGGACAAGGAGCTAGGCTGTACTGATATTGATCCAATTTTCATTGTGAATTCCAGAGAAATGTACAAGGTGGTGAGCAGGGGACAGTTGGACCATAATTAACTCTTTTTCAAGAATCAATGGCCTGTATTCTTCCAAATAAATGAATGTACAGTGGTGCTTGAAAGTTTGTGAACCCTTAAGAATTTTCTATATTTCTGCATAAATATGACCTAAAACATCATCAGATTTTCACACAAGTCCTAAAAGTAGATAAAGAGAATCCAGTTAAACAAATGAGACAAAAATATTATACTTGGTCATTTATTTATTGAGGAAAATGATCCAATATTACATATCTGTGAGTGGCAAAAGTATGTGAACCTCTAGGGTTAGCAGTTAATTTGAAGGTGAAATAAGAGTCAGATGTTTTCAATCAATGGGATGACAATCAGGTGTGAGTGGGCACCCTGTTTTATTTAAAGAACAGGGATCTATCAAAGTCTGATCTTCACAACACATGTTTGTGGAAGTGTATCATGGCACGAACAAAGGAGATTTCTGAGGACCTCAGAAAAAGCGTTGTTGATGCTCATCAGACTGGAAAAGGTTACAAAACCATCTCTGAAGAGTTTGGACTCCACCAATCCACAGTCAGACAGATTGTGTAAAAAAAAAATGGAGGAAATTCAAGACCGTTGTTACCCTCCCCAGGAGTGGTCGACCAACAAAGATCACTCCAAGAGCAAGGCGTGTAATAGTCAGCGAGGTCACAAAGGACCCAGGGTAATTTTTAAGCAACTGATGGCCTCTCTCACATTGGCTAATGTTAATGTTCATGAGTCCACCATCAGGAGAACACTGAACAACAATGGTGTGCATGGCAAGGTTGCAAGGAGAAAGCCACTGCTCTCCAAAAAGAACATTGCTGCTCGTCTGCAGTTTGCTAAAGATCACGTGGACAAGCCAGAAGGCTACTGGAAAAAGGTTTTGTGGACAGATGAGACCAAAATAGAACTTTTTGGTTTAAATAAGAAGCGTTATGTTTGGAGAAAGGAAAACACTGCATTCCAGCATAAGAACCTTATCCCATCTGTGAAACATGGTGGTGGTAGTATCATGGTTTGGGCCTGTTTTGCTGCATCTGGGCCAGGACGGCTTGCCATCATTGATGGAACAATGAATTCTGAATTATACCAGCGAATTCTAAAGGAAAATATCAGGACATCTGTCCATGAACTGAATCTCTAGAGAAGGTGAGTCATGCAGCAAGACAACGACCGTAAGCTCACAAGTCGTTCTACCAAAGAATGGTTAAAGAAGAATAAAGTTAATGTTTTGGAATGGCCAAGTCAAAGTCCTGACCTTAATCCAATCGAAATGTTGCGGAAGGACCTGAAGCGAGCAGTTCATGTGAGGAAACCCACCAACATCCCAGAGTTGAAGCTGTTCTGTATGGAGGAATGGGCTAAAATTCCTCCAAGCTGGTGTGCAGGACTGATCAACAGTTACTGGAAATGTTTAGTTGCAGTTATTGCTGCACAAGGGGGTCACACCAGATACTGAAAGCAAAGGTTCACATACTTTTGCCACTCACAGATATGTAATATTGGCTCATTTTCCTCAATAAATAAAAGACCAAGTATAATGTTTTTGTCTCATTTGTTTAACTGAGTTCTCTTTATCTACTTTTAGGACATGTGTGAAAATCTGATGATGTTTTAGGTCATATTTATGCAGAAATATAGAAAATTCTAAAGGGTTCACAAACTTTCAAGCACCACTGTAAGATTTAAACATTTCTAGAAATGTGATATACAGTATACACTGAAAAGGGACATGCCATACACATTTCAGTCGTTTTATATTATTCCCTGAAATGCTTTTGTAAAGTTTGCGAGTTTTTTTTTTTTAATTGAAAAAAAATGCCTCGGTTCTTTTTTTCTCATGCTCTTTTAGCACAATACGAAAACTGGCTGATTTTGTGACTTTGCTTTTATATATACAGTATATAAAACTTCAGGACTGCAGTCGGTTGTCATAAACAGTTTTGCACTCAAGTTTCCATCAATGAAGAGTTATAACGGCAACGAAATAGACTTCATGTTAAAACTGTTAAAAATGTTATCATCATGTTGTCTGTTATCACCCAAATGAGGATGGGTTCCCTTTTGAGTCTGGTTCCTCTCGAGGTTTCTTCCTCATGTCGTCTGAGGGACTTTTTCTTGCCACCGTCACCACAGGCTTGCTCACTGGGGATAGATTAGGGATAAAACTAGCTCATGTTTAAAGTCATTAAAATTCTGTAAAGCTGCTTTGTGACAATGTCTGTTGTTAAAAGCGCGATAGAAATAAACTTGACTTGAAATATATTCTATCCACATTCACTGGATATGAGCAATTGCGCTCTCTGATTGGCTACTCTACTACTAGGCTATCAGCTCATATACCATGAGTAGAGAAAAACAAAATGGCTCAGCGTGTTGCTGAACCAACCAGGGATGAAATAAAAACTCCATTCAAAAACAAAACCCTAAAAAAAAATACAAAAAAGCAACAAAATATGGAATGAAAGTATTTGAAGGTAAGAATGTATGTTTTTGTATTTTTCAAGAATTATTATTAGGGCCCGAGCCCTATGGGCGAAGGCCCTATTGTTCTTGTAAGAGTTCACTATTATTAGGGCCCGAGCCCTATAGGGCGAAGGCCCTATTGTTCTTGTAAGAGTTCACTATTATTAGGGCCCGAGCCCTATGGGCGAAGGCCCTATTGTTCTTGTAAGAGTTCACTATTATTATTCTTCTTCCGTCTTCTTCTCTTCTTCTTCTTCTTCCGTCTTCTTCTTCTTCCGTCTTCTTCTTCTTCTTTATTTTTCTCCGCTGTTGGGCCATTTTCGGGGCGCTTGCCATGGGCGAAAACGCACGAAATTTGGCACCAGTTCCGAGAATTGCCACCGCTACTCAGAACCAGAAGCCCAAACTTGGCCGGGGCTCAGGGCCTCTATAGCGCCCCCTAAGTCGCTGTGATTTTGGCCTCCCGCATTAAGGTGCCTGGGTGCCATGTAGTTTGTTGTAGTGGCATGCCATTTGGTACGCATATGTATCTCACTTAGCCGGACAAAAATGTAATGCCAATGCATTAGCCACGCCCAACAGGAAGTGAGGTAATTTCACTTTTGTGCGAAATGCATGGCCACGAAGACGGCGCAACTCCTCCTAGACCGTTCATAGGAATGTCACCAAAATTGATACACATCATCTACAGACATGGCTGACAAAAGTTACTAAATACATTTCACGTAGGATCAACCGTTCGGAAGTTATACGTCAATCAATTTTCGCTGCAAAATTTTACATGCTTAAAAATTCATAACAAATCTTCTGATTGCTCAAAACTGCTCATACTTCACACGCAAATCACTCATTGGGCTTCTGACATGTTACCCAATTTCTGTGATATTTTGCCACTGGGGGCGCTATTTTTGGGCAAAAATTCCAATCTTTCCTCAAATTTGGTCAAACTTCACGGCCACCCTCTTACTACCTCCCATGTCATGTATACCACATTTTGGAAATTTTCGTCCATGGGGGGCGCTGTTTTTGGCCGACGCAATTGCTCCAAAACGGGTTTTTGGTAAATAATTCCATAATGCTTTTCCTTCACACCACTACCTTGTGATAGTATGTTGCTATTGTAGATACTTATTTTTCCAACTCATAATCGCTCATGTACCGCATAGCGCCACCTACTGACATGGGAAAAACCAAAAAATTTATTCTTCAAAAATCTATATCTCATCTTCTATTTACTCAATTGTCATCAAACTTCATACGCAAACTCTTCATAGCTCACCTGACATATACGCCAAATTTTGTGCACTTTCGCCACTGGGGGCGCTATTTTTGGGCAAAAAATCCAATCTTTCCTCAAATTTGGTCACACTTCATGGCCACCCTCTTACTACCTACCCTGTCATGTATACCACATTTTGGGAATTTTCGTCCATGGGGGGCGCTGTTTTTGGCCCACGCAATTGCTCCAAAACGGGTTTTTGGTAAATAATTCCATAATGCTTTTCCTTCACACCACTACCTTGTGCTAGTACGTTGCTGTTGTAGACCCTTATTTTTCCAACTCATAATCGCTCATGTACAGCATAGCGCCACCTACTGACGTGGGAGAAACCAAAAAATTTATTCTTCCAAAATCTATATCTCATCTTCTCTTTACTCAATTATCATCAAACTTCATACGCAAACTCTTCATAGCTCACCTGACATATACGCCAAACTTTGTGCACTTTCGCCCCTGGGGGTGCTGGTTATGGCAAAAGTGATATTGCGGCTTCTGATTTGTCAAACTTGGCAGGCAAACTCTTTACAAGACCCTTATTGGGGCGCTTGCCATGGTCGACAACGCACGAAATTTGGCTCCTTTTTCTTAGACTGCTACCGCTACTGAGAACCAGAAGCCCAGATCCGGGCGGGCCTCAGGGCCTCTATAGCGCCCCCCGAGCACCGTACAGTGCGAGACCCTATTGTTGCCATGTGTCCAATTCTGTGCTTTGTCACCATTGTGGGAGTTATGTCTCTTTCCGAAGAAGCTGTGGAAGGTATTTCGCGGGGACGCATGCCCCCGCCCCCCTTGGCCGCTGGCGCGAGGGCCCGTTGAGGCCGCTTGCGGCTTTAATTATTCTTCCGTCTTCTTCTGCTTCTTCTTCTTCTTCTTCTTCTTCTTCCGTCTTCTTCTTCTTCTTTATTTTTCTCCGCTGTTGGGCCATTTTCGGGGCACTTGCCATGGGCGAAAACGCACGAAATTTGGCGCCAGTTCCGAGAATTGCCACCGCTACTCAGAACCAGAAGCCCAAACTTGGCCGGGGCTCAGGGCCTCTATAGCGCCCCCTAAGTCGTTGTGATTTTGGCCTCCCGCATTAAGGTGCCTGGGTGCCTTGTAGTTTGTAGTAGTGGCATGCCATTTGGTACGCTTATGTCTCTCACTAAGCCGGACAAAAATGTAATGCCAATGCATTAGCCACGCCCAACAGGAAGTGAGGTAATTTCACTTTTGTGCGAAATGCATGGCCACGAAGACGGCGCAACTCCTCCTAGACCGTTCATAGGAATGTCACCAAAATTGATACACATCATCTACAGACATGGCTGACAAAAGTTACTAAATACGTTTCATGTAGGATACAGCGTTCAGAAGTTATACGTCAATCAATTTTCGATGCAAAATTTTACATGCTTAAAACTTCATAACAAATCTTCTGATTGCTCAAAACTGCTCATACTTCACACGCAAATCACTCATTGGGCTTCTGACATGTTACCCAATTTCTGTGCTATTTCGCCACTGGGGGCACTATTTTTGGGCAAAAATTCCAATCTTTCCTCAAATTTGGTCAAACTTCATGGCCACCCTCTTTCTACCTCCCATGTCATGTATACCACATTTTGGAAATTTTCGTCCATGGGGGGCGCTGTTTTTGGCCGACGCAATTGCTCCAAAACGGGTTTTTGGTTAATAATTGCATAATGCTTTTCCTTCACACCACTACCTTGTGATAGTACGTTGCTGTTGTAGACACTTATTTTTCCAACTCATCATCGCTCATGTACAGCATAGCACCACCTACTGACATGGGAAAAACCAAAAAATTTATTCTTCAAAAATCTATATCTCATCTTCTATTTACTCAATTGTCATCAAACTTCATACGCAAACTCTTCATAGCTCACCTGACATATACGCCAAATTTTGTGCACTTTCGCCACTGGGGGCGCTTTTTTGGGCAAAAAATCCAATCTTTCCTCAAATTTGGTCAAACTTCACGGCCACCCTCTTACTACCTCCCATGTCATGTATACCACATTTTGGGAATTTTCGTCGATGGGGGGCGCTGTTTTTGGCCGACGCAATTGCTCCAAAACGGGTTTTTGGGAAATAATTCCATAATGCTTTTCCTTCACACCACTACCTTGTGATAGTACGTTGCTGTTGTAGACACTTATTTCTCCAACTCATAATCGCTCATGTACAGCATAGCGCCACCTACTGACATGGGAAAAACCAAAAATTTATTCTTCAAAAATCTATATCTCATCTTCTATTTACTCAATTGTCATCGAACTTCATTCGCAAACTCTTCATAGCTCACCTGACATATACCCCAAATTTTGTGCACTTTCGCTATTATTATTAGGCCCCGAGCACCGTACAGTGCGAGACCCTATTGTTGCCATGTGTCCAATTCTGTGCTTTGTCGCCATTGTGGGAGTAATGTCTCTTGCCGAGGAAGCTGTGGAAGGAATTTCGCGGGGATGCATGCCCCCGCCCCCCTTGGCCGCTGGCGCGAGGGCCCGTCGAGGCCGCTCGCGGCTTTAATTATTATTATTATTATTATTATTATTATTAAAGCATTTTTCACAAATTGCTCCTGTCATTTCGCCGGTTTGTTTACATTCGAAGTGGAAATGATTTTGTCGGACGTTTTGTAGAAAGTTTCTATTTATCGAATTTGCAAAAAATAAAAATAAAAATGCTCTGTTTCTGAAAATCCAGTGAATGTGGATAGAATAAAACAGTTATTCCACTCAATCTCGTCGTACATGGCTTATAGCTGACTCGGTGCTACGTGCCTTGTCGGCTATCAGCTCATGTACGACTTGATTTTGTGGAATAACTGTTAAATATACATACACACTCATGAGACATTTTATTAGGAACACCCATCCACCTGCTGTTTTATGTGGTTCTCTAATCAGCCGATCCCTTGACAGCAGCACAGTGCATCAAACCATGCAAATACAAATCAAGAGCTTCAGGTAATTAATGGGAAAAATTGTGATCTTTGTGACTTTCTTGGTGCCAGATGGACTGGTTTGAGTATTCCAGAAACTGCTGATCTCCTGGGGGTTTCACACACAACAGTCTCTAGAATTTACACAGAATGGTGCAAGAAACAAAACTCATCGAGTGAGTGAGCGACAGTTCTGTGGGTGGAAACAAACACCTTGTTGATAAGAGAGGTCAGAGGAACATGGCCAGATTGGTTTGAGCTGCCAGGAACGATATCATAACTCATAGTGTTGAGTGTTAAGCAGAAAAGCATCTCAGCATGCAACAGCAGAAGAACATATCGGGTTCCAGTCCTGTAGCCAATTACAGGAATCTTAGAATCGAGCTCAAGCTCCTATTAAAATGGCTGGTGAGTGTATATGTATCCTGATTTTATGTATAATTATTTAACCTGAATGTATGGATATTTATTTAGTCTGTTGAAATGGGTATTTATTCTGACTGCAGTGTTCGAAATACCCGTCTGCAGTCTGCATTTTGCAGAACGATTTTCAAGATTGCAGAAGAAAAATTAAACTACCTGCAATTTTGCAGAATGAAAAAATCAGGCTCGGGAATCAGTGGTTCTCAATTTAGCAAACTAGCGGCACTGGAAATAAACTGAAACCTGCGCCGCGCGAACCTGACGCCGTTTTCCAGGTCAAAGTTGAGCAATATTTACATAATGGGAGGAACCGACAACTACCTCGGCAGTGTTCGGCAGTTTCCGCTGTCACGGTCTGATCGTGCGCTGGTATAAATTTACCATGTGCATGCGCAGGCCAATTTTTTTTCCCGGTCAACTTCCGGGAAGTCTTAATTTACCATTTCTTGCTGCGATTTTGTACCGATCATTTCAACACATTTGCGGACTAATAGAACACGAATTGTGACTACAGTTGTGAGATTTGATTATCAGTAGACAAGCTGTTGAATATGGATGAGGAAACAAAGTTCATCATTCCTGGCTGCTGGCTGGTCCTGATCAGCCTACTTGGTGCATAAACTGGAACTAAAACACGGGTCATTCATTCATTCATTCATTCATTCATTCATCAAGATAAAGTGAAAATAATTTATTTGTGGATCAAGTATGAACGTAAATCCCATATCATATTGGGCTGGTAAATTCTGACTAGGCCCAATGACAGGAGTCTAATTATACCTGACAGAATAACTATATTATAATCATGATGAGTCTCATTCAAACAAATCATTATTCATCAAGATAAAGTGAAAATTTATTTGTGGATCAAGTATGATCATAAATCTCCTATCATATTGGGCTGGTAAATTCTGACTAGGCCCAATGACAGCAGTCTAATTATACAACCCTGATTCCAAAAAAGTTGGGACAAAGTACAAATTGTAAATAAAAACGGAATGCCATAATTTACAAATCTCAAAAACTGATATTGTATTCACAATAGAACATAGACAACATATCAAATGTCGAAGGTGAGAGATTTTGAAATTTCATGCCAAATATTGGCTCATTTGAAATTTCATGACAGCAACACATCTCAAAAAAGTTGAGACAGGGGCAATAAGAGGCTGGAAAAGTTAAAGGTACAAAAAAGGAACAGCTGGAGGACCAAATTGCAACTCATTAGGTCAATTGGCAATAGGTCATTAACATGACTGGGTATAAAAAGAGCATCTTGGAGTGGCAGCGGCTCTCAGAAGTAAAGATGGGAAGAGGATCACCAATCCCCCTAATTCTGCGCCGACAAATAGTGGAGCAATATCAGAAAGGAGTTCGACAGTGTAAAATTGCAAAGAGTTTGAATGTATCATCATCTACAGTGCATAATATCATCAAAAGATTCAGAGAATCTGGAAGAATCTCTGTGCGTAAGGGTCAAGGCCGGAAAACCATACTGGGTGCCCGTGATCTTCAGGCCCTTAGACGGCACTGCATCACATACAGGCATGCTTCTGTATTGGAAATCACAAAATAGGCTCAGGAATATTTCCAGAGAACATTATCTGTGAACACAATTCACCGTGCCATCCGCCGTTGCCAGCTAAAACTATAGTTCAAAGAAGAAGCCGTATCTAAACATGATCCAGAAGCGCAGACGTCTTCTCTGGGCCAAGGCTCATTTAAAATGGACTGTGGCAAAGTGGAAAACTGTTCTGTGGTCAGACAAATCAAAATTTGAAGTTCTTTATGGAAATCAGGGACGCCGTGTCATTCGGACTAAAGAGGAGAAGGACGACCCAAGTTGTTATCAGCGCTCAGTTCAGAAGCCTGCATCTCTGATGGTATGGGGTTGCATTAGTGCATGTGGCATGGGCAGCTTACACATCTGGAAAGACACCATCAATGCTGAAAGGTATACCCAGGTTCTAGAGCAACATATGCTCCCATCCAGACGACGTCTCTTTCAGGGAAGACCTTGCATTTTCCAACATGACAATGCCAAACCACATACTGCATCAATTACAGCATCATGGCTGCGTAGAAGAAGGGTCCGGGTACTGAACTGGCCAGCCTGCAGTCCAGATCTTTCACCCATAGAAAACATTTGGCGCATCATAAAACGGAAGATACGACAAAAAAGACCTAAGACAGTTGAGCAACTAGAATCCTACATTAGACAAGAATGGGTTAACATTCCTATCCCTAAACTTGAGCAACTTGTCTCCTCAGTCCCCAGACGTTTACAGACTGTTGTAAAGAGAAAAGGGGATGTCTCACAGTGGTAAACATGGCCTTGTCCCAACTTTTTTGAGATGTGTTGTTGTCATGAAATTTAAAATCACCTAATTTTTCTCTTTAAATGATACATTTTCTCAGTTTAAACATTTGATATGCCATCTATGTTCTATTCTGAATAAAATATGGAATTTTGAAACTTCCACATCATTGCATTCTGTTTTTATTTACAATTTGTACTTTGTCCCAACTTTTTTGGAATTGGGGTTGTACCAAGTTGGTAAATTTGAGAGAATAACTAAATTATTATAATCATGAGGAGTCTTATTTAAACAAATCAATATTCATCAAGATAAAGTGTAAATAATTCAAGTATGAACATGAACATAAATCTCATATTAGGCTGGTAAATTCAGACTAGGCCCAATTATACCAAGTTGGTAAATTTATACTGTGGTAAGGTTAGACCATGGCTGCTACAGTTTAAATTTACCTGGTAAATTCAGACCATGACACCGGTTTTGCCAAGATACGACAAAATCGTCTTTGTTTTCTTGGTGTTTTTGTCGGACTCTTGCCCCGAAGAAACAATCCTCTTCTTGGGAGCCATGTTTGTTGTGCCACATTGAATTCTGGGAGATGCATGGCGGTGTCATGGTCTGTCGGTGACACCGGCAGCCAGCGTGACTCCAACAACAACAGTGACAGATCGCGCGTCCATGAGGGGGACAACAAAAAGCGAAAGCGAAGACTCTGACTAGTTCTTATCTTGCATACATATATATTGGTAAATTGTATAGGTTTGTATATACTGGTATTGTATTGTTGAATCATGCAAAATTATACTGATATCCCTTTTGAAGACAGCAACAGTATTTTACCTTTATTCATAGATACTTTTGAATATTTTGTTTTCTCATACCAAGCTACACTAATACATGTTTTGTGTACATGTTCTGTTGTTTTTACTAGTGCTGTCTTGCCTGTGGTGCAGACTAGCACAAAGTAAAACAGTTGCCCTGTAAGACAAAGCTCATCGGTTCAGTTCTGTAGCTCTCAGTTCTGCCATGATTAGTTTGTACCCAGTTCTCTGTTGTTAGTTTAGAGCAGTGAAACCCCTGCAGTAGTTCTCAGTTCAGTTCATGGCCTTGCACTTTAGAAGCCAGGCAAACACAATGAACCCAAACATCTTTCCATTTGCCAGTTGGGTTTTATTCCTTAATGGCATCAATTCTTTGCATCATCGTAAGATGTAACAGAGTGTAGAATTGAAACCTTGCTTTCAATTTACAACCCCGATTCCAAAAAAGTTGGGACAAAGTACAAATTGTAAATAAAAACAGAATGCAATGATGTGGAAGTTTCAAAATTCCATATTTTATTCAGAATAGAACATAGATGACATATCAAATGTTTAAACTGAGAAAATGTATCATTTAAAGAGAAAAATTAGGTGATTTTAAATTTCATGACAACAATACATCTCAAAAAAGTTGGGACAAGGCCATGTTTCCCACTGTGAGACATCCCCTTTTCTCTTTACAACAGTCTGTAAACGTCTGGGGACTGAGGAGACAAGTTGCTCAAGTTTAGGGATAGGAATGTTAACCCATTCTTGTCTAATGTAGGATTCTAGTTGCTCAACTGTCTTAGGTCTTTTTTGTCGTATCTTCCGTTTTATGATGCGCCAAATGTTTTCTATGGGTGAAAGATCTGGACTGCAGGCTGGCCAGTTCAGTACCCGGACCCTTCTTCTACGCAGCCATGATGCTGTAATTGATGCAGTATGTGGTTTGGCATTGTCATGTTGGAAAATGCAAGGTCTTCCCTGAAAGAGCCGTCGTCTGGATGGGAGCATATGTTGCTCTAGAACCTGGATATACCTTTCAGCATTGATGGTGTCTTTCCAGATGTGTAAGCTGCCCATGCCACACGCACTAATGCAACCTCATACCATCAGAGATGGAGTCTTCTGAACTGAGCACTGATAACAACTTGGGTCATCCTTCTCCTCTTTAGTCTGAATGACACGGCGTCCCTGATTTCCATAAAGAACTTCAAATTTTGATTCGTCTGACCACAGAACAGTTTTCCACTTTGCCACAGTCCACTTTAAATGAGCCTTGGCCCAGAGAAGACGTCTGCGCTTCTGGATTATGTTTAGATGCGGCTTCTTCTTTGAACTATAGAGTTTTAGCTGGCAACGGTGGATGGCACGGTGAATTGTGTTCACAGATAATGTTCTCTGGAAATATTCCTGAGCCCATTTTGTGATTTCCAATACAGAAGCATGCCTGTATGTGATGCAGTGTCGTCTAAGGGCCCGAAGATCACGGGCACCCAGTATGGTTTTCCAGCCTTGACCCTTACGCACAGAGATTCTTCCAGATTCTCTGAATCTTTTGATGATATTATGCACTGTAGATGATGATATGTTCAAACTCTTTGCAATTTTACACTGTCGAACTCCTTTCTGATATTGCTCCACTATTTGTCAGCGCAGAATTAGGGGGATTGGTGATCCTCTTCCCATCTTTACTTCTGAGAGCTGCTGCCACTCCAAGATGCTCTTTTTATACCCAGTCATGTTAATGACCTATTGCCAAATGACCTAATGAGTTGCAATTTGGTCCTCCAGCTGTTCCTTTTTTGTACCTTTAACTTTTCCAGCCTCTTATTGCCCCTGTCCCAACTTTTTTGAGCTGTGTTGCTGTCATGAAATTTCAAATGAGCCAATATTTGGCATGAAATTTCAAAGTGTCTCACTTTCGACATTTGATATGTTGTCTATGTTCTATTGTGAATACAGTATCAGTTTTTGAGATTTGTAAATTATTGCATTCCGTTTTTATTTACAATTTGTACTTTGTCCCAACTTTTTTGGAATCAGGGCTGTAAAACTACAGGTTGCAGATGCAAACACTGTGAATGAAGTGTAACATGAAAATGAATGTTTTGTTTCTTGAAGAACAGTTGTGTTCTATTTTTTATTGTGGTGATACCTTTACTAGTATGTTGTGTGGAAGGATAATGTGTGGGTGTGATAACTAGTACATTTATGAATTAGTTGGTATACTTCAAGTTATAGTAGCCCGTAGTGTCAGGGCGAGGGGGATGAAAGACCTGTGGAGGTATCATGGAATGATAACTTTGCTGCAGAGAAGGATCTGTGAAGACTGAAATTAAAAACAGAGTGAGAGAATAAAGAATTACAGTAATGCTATGAGTTGTAAAGCTAGATATGATGTAAATATAGGCATTATTAGGTTGAGAAGGGTGTAGTATGGAGGCTTGTGTATTTGCAGAAAATATTTCCAAATTGCAGAAGAAAATTTTGACATTCTGCAATATTGCAGAACACTGGAAAAAAGTATTTCGACCACTGTGACTGTCTGGACAATTACTCTGACAGGATGTGGGCTCAGTTTATTTGGGTTGCATGGATAACTGTTCTGAGCAGGCTTGTAGTACTTGAGTCCAGCTCATGCCCTAATTTTAAGGACTCGTAACTTGATTTGGACTTGAGCACTGGTGACTTGGATTCGGACTCGTGCATTAACTCCATTTGGACTCGTAAATTTTAGACGAGGACTTTGATTTTTTCATTATTTTTCATAACATGCCATAATAATTTAGCATAAGATATTTATATCTACATTGATTTTTATCCTAATTTCGTTCAAGAGAATGCACATTTACCTGTTCATACGTCATGTTCAGGAACAAACTAACGTTAATGGCGCTAAAATGCCTGGAGAGACCGCTCCTAGGATTGTCCACTTTGTTCATACAGACTTCTCGTGCAGTGGGAAAAAAGTGCACCGCTATGTGTTCCATATGTAGAAGAACTATCGAGGAGACGACGGGGACGACCTCGAACTTCAATCGTCATTTGGTAAGACTCCACCCAGAGAAGGAAGTGACACGCTATGTTATTTGCCCTGTTGATAGTGGGCGGGGCTTGCTGAGCGATGAACAAGCTTTTTATCTGTAGCTGATTAACTAAAATGGGGCAGTCGAGCAGGAAGTTAGTCCAACACAGTAGCAGAGACAGTTTCACATAAAGTCAGCAACAGCCACCGTCAAATGGTGCGGATGGAGTCTTGTTCTCGGACTTGACTCGAAATTTTCTTTAATGACTTGGACTTGACTCGGACTTGAACACTGGGGACTCGAGACTGGACTCGGACTCGAGGTTGAGTGACTCGACTACAACACTGGTTCTGAGTGGTATTACTGAGGTGTAGTTGTAGCACTGCTGCATCACACCTCCAGGGTCACTGGTTTGACCGATCCTGAGCTGGGGTTTGGATTTCTGAACCCCAGTGAAAATCTGTGGGCTGAGCTGAAGAGGAGAAAGTACAAAAGAGGGCCTCTGGATGATCTGGAGAGATTGTGAAAGAGGAATGATCTCGGATGCCCTGCTCTGTATCTCCAACCTTATAAAATGTTATAGGAGAGACTCAATGCTGTTTTACTCTCAAAGGAGGGTGTACAAAGTATTGTTTTTGTTGAAAATAACTATTTCTTGATGAAGGATTGGGGGTGTTTTTTGAATAAGTGTATTTCAATTAAAGATTGGATTTTTCTTATTTTCTCAGTCTGAGATGACACGCCTTCACCAAAAAGTGGATTTTTTCCAACCTTTTTTTTTTTTTTAAATTAATCTTTACAAGGGAGGCCAATAATCATGGAGGACACTGTGCATTCTTGTTCATAACACTGAGGCATTATTCTTTACATCTACGGTACACATCTTCCAAACCAACATCCCTGACCATGCACGGATTAAAAATAGAGGTATGCCTGACTTCCTGGCGTCTGATTGGCTGAACAGGCCTTCCTTGTCACTCTGCGTGGCAACAGTCTTTCCGTCCACCCAGCAACCCCCCGACTCTCTCTCCCCCCCATCATCCCCCCGTTTTTCTTATGCACTCATGGTTCTGTGCCTCCAAGGGGCTCTTCTGCAGCATCCAGAGTGGTTGCCACAGCAACGGCACTCTGACCCGGGCTGCTGCGGCTAAAAGGCTTGACCTGGATTTTTCGTTGTTTTGTTTCTGCTTTACACTGCGGATTTGAGCCACGTGCTTTTTAATTACTCGAGTCCAAGCGTGTCCACCCTCCATCAGAAAGATGCCGTTTTTGTCGGAGTTCAAATTTAATCCAATCGAGTCATGTATTTCCCATAAAGAGGCATCTTTATTTGAAATACCTGCAGTAAACGTGCTTCTGTTTGTGTTTCGTAATGCACTTTAGATATCACAGCATCGAAAATGACTGCATTCATCATTTATATTCAGAGTGTGACATTTCCAGTCATCCCAGCGAATCAATTAGCAATGTTGAGTCGTGCTCCGTGAAGCATGCTTTCTGTGTTTTTGCTTGAACGTGGGGTGGGATGGTTTGAACAGGATTGGTCGGATGAGCTGTAGCTGTGAAGGTGAAAAGGAGGTCCTTAAGAGGAGAAAAGACAAATGCTGGAAGTCTTACGGCTAATGCTGATGCTTGCATTGTCCTTCTTTTACTTGCGCTGGAGGTAATGTAACCTTGCTACGGAGTTATGGTCCCACAACACTGATAACTATAACTATGCCTATAACTCCAACTCTGACAATCCCTCTGCCTGAATTTAGTTCCAGTCTGGAGCAGTCACACCACAAGTATACAGTAATCCCGACTATAATATCACTTGGTCCTGGCACTCAGGGAAATAAACGCATGCAACTTAGGAATAGTCATGGAAGTTTTTCCCAAGTAATAGCACATTATTCCGGGTCGTACTGTACAGCTTGGACTCCAAAACAACCCATGCACACACTCCGACCGTTGATATCTTACTGATAAGTCCTGGATTATGGAAATATAATAAAAAAGGATATAAAATACGGCGGGCGTCACGGTGGTGTAGTGGTTAGCGCTGTCGCCTCACAGCAAGAAGGTCCGGGTTCGAGCCCCGTGGCCGGCGAGGGCCTTTCTGTGTGGAGTTTGCATGTTCTCCCCGTGTCCGCGTGGGTTTCCTCCGGGTGCTCCGGTTTCCCCCACAGTCCAAAGACATGCAGGTTAGGTTAACTGGTGACTCTAAATTGAGCGTAGGTGTGAATGTGAGTGTGAATGGTTGTCTGTGTCTATGTGTCAGCCCTGTGATGACCTGGCGACTTGTCCAGGGTGTACCCCGCCTTTCGCCCGTAGTCAGCTGGGATAGGCTCCAGCTCGCCTGCGACCCTGTCGAACAGGATAAAGCGGCTAGAGATAATGAGATGAGATGAGAGATAAAATACGGCGTGGTTAAGTGCATAATTATGTATATTCATGATTGCTGCCATTTTTAACAAGGATAAAAGTGTAGAGATGTTCCTCTGTGCTTTAAATGCTTCCATCAGTGGATTATTTGTAAAGATTCAACATGATCAGTAATACAGTCGATGTGTAATGCTAGTCTAACTCTAGCACAAGTGGCTAAGAGTGTCAGGAATGCTTCTTCTGGACGATTAGGACGATCTCTCACTGATTAAATGTCTTATAACTTTTGTTGTAAGCCTCTCATTAGATCCAAACAGGTGTTGTTTTTGTGTCCATGAGCCAGTAGGTGTGACATATAATGCAAAGCCAGAGACAGAGATAGAACTGTCAGCTTTTGGCGCAGCCCACAGCTCATCTGCTGTGTTCCCAAAGCGTCAGCTCTCTGTCTCAGTCAGACTGCGTGGGAGAGACTATTTCTGTCTGAGCTGCCGTTCCTCATTGTGCAGCAGCGGCGCTGAAGAGCTTCATTCCCCCCACCTCATTTCACTGCTCTCCGCTTAACTCGGCTCCTGAGGTGCTGCTCACTCTGTAAGCTCTGTCTCGAATCTGTCTCACAAGAGTATTCCCGGTATTCCGGATTGGCGCATGAGGATCGGGATTGATATGAGAGAGATTTCACATCTGGATGTCTGGTTAGAGTGAAGAGGGAATTGAGTTTGACTTCACAACATGAAAGATGTATATGTGTGTGTGTGTTTTAATCTTGCAAAAGTTTGTACCTCCCTATGTTTGTGGATGACCAAAGTACCTATATGCTGTCAACCAAAAATGGCTGAAAAAATAATGAAATGAAATGTTTCAACATTAAAAAAATACTATAAACAGTAAAAAGTAAGCTATAATAAATCAAACAAAGTCAGTATTTGGTGTGAGACGACCCTTTGCTTAAAAAAAATAGTCTCAGGTACAACCCCGATTCCAAAAAAGTTGGGAAATAGTACAAATTGTAAATAAAAACGGAATGCAATGATGTGGAAGTTTCAAAATTCCATATTTTATTCAGAATAGAACACAGATGACATATCAAATGTTTAAACTGAGAAAATGTATCATTTAAAGAGAAAAATTAGGTGATTTTAAATTTCATGACAACAACACATCTCAAAAAAGTTGGGACAAGGCCATGTTTCCCACTGTGAGACATCCCCTTTTCTCTTTACAACAGTCTGTAAACGTCTGGGGACTGAGGAGACAAGTTGCTCAAGTTTAGGGATAGGAATGTTAACCCATTCTTGTCTAATGTAGGATTCTAGTTGCTCAACTGTCTTAGGTCTTTTTTGTCGTATCTTCCGTTTTATGATGCGCCAAATGTTTTCTATGGGTGAAAGATCTGGACTGCAGGCTGGCCAGTTCAGTACCCGGACCCTTCTTCTACGCAGCCATGATGCTGTAATTGATGCAGTATGTGGTTTGGCATTGTCATGTTGGAAAATGCAAGGTCTTCCCTGAAAGAGACGTCGTCTGGATGGGAGCATATGTTGCTCTAGAACCTGGATATACCTTTCAGCATTGATGGTGTCTTTCCAGATGTGTAAGCTGCCCATGCCACACGCACTAATGCAACCCCATACCATCAGAGATGCAGGCTTCTGAACTGAGTGCTGATAACAACTTGGGTGGTCCTTCTCCTCTTTAGTCCGAATGACACGGCGTCCCTGATTTCCATAAAGAACTTCAAATTTTGATTCGTCTGACCACAGAACAGTTTTCCACTTTGCCACAGTCCATTTTAAATGAGCCTTGGCCCAGAGAAGACGTCTGCGCTTCTGGATCATGTTTAGATGTGGCTTCTTCTTTGAACTATAGAGTTTTAGCTGGCAACGGCGGATGGCACGGTGAATTGTGTTCACAGATAATGTTCTCTGGAAATATTCCTGAGCCCATTTTGTGATTTCCAATACAGAAGCATGCCTGTATGTGATGCAGTGCCATCTAAGGGCCCGAAGATCACGGGCACCCAGTATGGTTTTCCGGCCTTGACCCTTACGCACAGAGATTCTTCCAGATTCTCTGAATCTTTTGATGATATTATGCACTGTAGATGATGATACATTCAAACTCTTTGCAATTTTACACTGTCGAACTCCTTTCTGATATTGCTCCACTATTTGTTGGCGCAGAATTAGGGGGATTGGTGATCCTCTTCCCATCTTTACTTCTGAGAGCCGCTGCCACTCCAAGATGCTCTTTTTATACCCAGTCATGTTAATGACCTATTGCCAATTGACCTAATGAGTTGCAATTTGGTCCTCCAGCTGTTCCTTTTTTGTACCTTTAACTTTTCCAGCCTCTTATTGCCCCTGTCCCAACTTTTTTGAGATGTGTTGCTGTCATGAAATTTCAAAATGTCTTACTTTCGACATTTGATATGTTGTCTATGTTCTATTGTGAATACAATATCAGTTTTTGAGATTTGTACATTATTGCATTCTGTTTTTATGTACAATTTGTACAACTTTTTTGGAATCGGGGTTGTACAATGAGTGCAGTTTTATGCGGAAATGAGCTGTAGGTTTTACTGAGCATCTTCCAGAACCAGCCACAGTTCTTCTGGACACTTTGACTGTCACACTCGCTTCTTCATTTTGCACCAAAACCCAGTAGCCTTCATTATGATTCCTTTTTTTTAAATCTGAAAAGTGCTCTCTTATGGAATATGCTGCTCAGATACATTATAAACTTTTTTTTTCCCCTGCAACATTTAATTTTGCGCTGGAAAAAGAACGTTTGGAGCTCTAAAATATTTTTGTAATGTTTTGTCTCGATAATGTAGACGTCATAAAATAGAAATCTATAACAAAGTTTGTATGAAAAAAACATTCGGTGTATACAGTGTATACACCTCCATTTTACAATACCAAGGAATTACGGTACAAATGAAACGAGGGTAAGTCCTGGAACAAGACAACCTTACAAAACTCAAAGAAAAATTAACAAACCAAAATTAACGCAGGTTTACCTTTGAGCGTGCACTGAGTTCCATCATTCTGTCGCTAAACGAACAGCTGATCACACCGAGGTGCTCGCTGAACGCTGATATTTATTAGTTTGTTCCTGCGTTTCCTTTCCTTCGTATATAACATAACATCTTTTCTTCTCGCTTTCTTTCTGTTACTGTAGTCGCTCTTTCACGTTTCATTCTCACACTCACGTCCTCCATTTTTCTCTCCTGTTTCAAATTTGTATCCCACAATGCCTTGTGTGAACGGGGAAAGCCCACCACGTGATGATGCATGACGTAGTATCTTGAATTGGGTCATGGTGAAGCAGGAAAAAATAGTGGAGAATTGTGGGCCATTAATTGTTCTATTTAAAAAATACTAATAAAATTGGAAGTCTGTGACTTGAATTCAGTAGCTTTCGGTCCACTAAACAAAAATAACTGGGTGTCGGGGAAAATTCTTTTTATGACCTACACTTGGGGGGCGGCACGGTGGTGTAGTGGTTAGCGCTGTCGCCTCACAGCAAGAAGGTCCGGGTTTGAGCCCCGTGGCCGGCGAGGGCCTTTCTGTGCGGAGTTTGCATGTTCTCCCCGTGTCCGCGTGGGTTTCCTCTGGGTGCTCCGGTTTCCCCCACAGTCCAAAGACATGCAGGTTAGGTTAACTGGTGACTCTAAATTGAGCGTAGGTGTGAATGTGAGTGTGAATGGTTGTCTGTGTCTATGTGTCAGCCCTGTGATGACCTGGCGACTTGTCCAGGGTGTACCCCGCCTTTCGCCCGTAGTCAGCTGGGATAGGCTCCAGCTTGCCTGCGACCCTGTAGAACAGGATAAAGCGGCTAGAGATAATAATGAGATGACCTACACTTGAAAAATCTGAAAGACGGTCTAGCTTTAATGCATAATGATGACATTTCATTACCCCGTAATTTCAAAATTTCTTGGTTAATCGCTTTAAAGCAAAGATGGCTTCTAAAATAATGAAATAAAAATGGTCTAGCTGTAAAATAATTACATTCAGCAATAATCTACAAAACAGCTAATAAAACATTTAAATCAAATCATAATTTGTCTTTATGTTTAAAACAGGTATGCTTGACGTCTTCACGTCTCTGTACATGTTGTTTACTTGTTTACAAAATGGAGATCCCTTTGGTGTAGCTGATTCCTGGCACATACCTCAAGCTGATTTGATTTCCTTGGGTAATTTACGAACGAGAAGGTTTTTACTCTGGTATGCGAGATCATGTGATGTGATGTGATGCTGTGTTCAGTGTCCAGCTCTGTGTTTCCTTCTGCATTTACAAATTCTGAGAGAAATGAGAACTGCAGGACTCATTACGTGTTACATGTTACGATGCTTAATTCCAGCAAATCTCTTCACAGCGAGAAGACCCAGATATGCTCAACTCATAGTAGAGCATTTCTCACTCAAGCGTCCTGATATTTGCAACGTAATTAACGCCTACTTTTTTTAAACAGCGCTCGACACTCGTGATCATGTGCAATCACGAGCATTCCTGTGCAATCTGCTGATCCTCTGACTCTCTCACTCTCTGTTGTAGATGTTATGGAGCAGCCGAGAACGCTTCACTCTGGTTGTTTGGTGACTGGGGTCCGTACTCCGCCTATCCGCCGCAACAGCAAACTGGCCAGCCTGGGGCGCATCTTCAAACCCTGGAAGTGGAGGAAAAAGAAAAATGAGAAGTTGAGGCAAGGCTCAGCAGGTGAGCGTAGATGCTGCTGTGACTGCACTTGTTTTTATCAGGTTCACCAAATTTCAAGATGCAAATGGAAAGGGACAAAGCACTGAGCGGGTATAAATATTAATTTGAGCGGAGGTTCATTCTCAGTTCAGCAGTGGTACTGGGGTTTTTATATATTTATGGCACTTCATCTCATCTCTCATCTCATTATCTCTAGCCGCTTTATCCTTCTACAGGGTCGCAGGCAAGCTGGAGCCTATCCCAGCTGACTACAGGCGAAAGGCGGGGTACACCCTGGACAAGTCGCCAGGTCATCACAGGGCTGACACATAGACACAGACAACCATTCACACTCACATTCACACCTACAGTCAATTTAGAGTCACCAGTTAACCTAACCTGCATGTCTTTGGACTGTGGGGGAAACCGGAGCACCCGGAGGAAACCCACGCGGACACGGGGAGAACATGCAAACTCCGCACAGAGAGGCCCTCGCCGGCCACGGGGCTCGAACCCGGACCTTCTTGCTGTGAGGCGACAGCGCTAACCACTACACCACCGTGCTGCCCTGATCTGGTGAGGGAACAACTGTTTTTAGCAGCAATAGCCTAAGTGATAATGGGAATTTGCCTCATAGACACTCCACGTCATAAAATATAACTACAACCCCAATTCCAAAAAAGTTGGGACGCTGTGTAAGGGTGTTTTCACACTTGGTCCCTTTCAGCCATCTAACTGAACTCAGATCGATGACTCACCATTTTTTGCACATATGTGAACACTCCAACCGTACCCAGACCCCTTTAAAGCGAACCGAACTGAGACCACCTCAGGAGGTGGTCTCAGTACGGTTCGCTAAAAATCAACAGTACGGTTCGCCTAATCTGCACATTGTGAACAAAAAGCGCACCGGGTTCACTTCGCCTTTTTCACTGTAGTTTAACCTTCTTCGTTTGCCGTAGTTGGTCACGTGACTGTAGCAGGGAAACTCAACTTCCTTTTGGAACTTACCACAGCCGCTGGAATAAATTTATTTTCCTTAATCCGCACTATTTTGATCAAAGAATACAGCAGGGCAAGCATGGCAGCAGACATTTTGATTCAAGAGAAAATTACCCAGAATTCTGTGCACTGGGGGTCTGAGGGCTCTAGAGGACCTGGTGTGAACAGAAAGAGGACTGAGGCCCCATCAAAACTTAACTGGACCAGAAAGAGAACCCAGTCCTCTTTGTAATAAATTCACAGTGTGAACACAAAAAGAACTGAGTTCTTTTTCTGTTGGTCCACTTTTTGGTCCACTTAAAGAGGACTGAGTCTGGTTCCTTTAAAGGGGACCAGGTGTGAAAACACCCTAAAACATAAATAAAAACAGAATGCAATAATTTGCAAAATCATGGAAACCCTATATTTCATTGAAAATAGTACAAAGACAACATATCAGGTGTTGAAACTGAGAAATTTTTTTTTTGAAAAATATATGCTCATTTTGAATATGATATCAGCAACACGTTTCAGAAAAGTTGGGACAGGGTCAACAAAAGACTGAAAAAGTTGTGTAATGCTAAAAAAAAATTAGGTTAATCAGCACCAGGTTAGTAACATGATTGAGTATAAAAAGAGCATCCCAGAGAGGCGGAGTCTCTCAGAAGTAAAGATGGGGATGGGTTCACTGCTCTGTGAAAGACTGTGTGGGTAAACAGTGCAACAATTTAAGAATAACAAAACATTCTCAATGTAAAATTGCAAAGAATTTGGGGCTCACATCATCTATGGTACATAATATCATTAAAAGATTCAGAGAATCTGGAGAAATCTCTGTATGCAAGAGACAAGGCTGAAAACTGACATTGGGTGCCTGTGATGTTCAGGCCCTCAGGAGACACTGCATTAAAAGCAGACATGTGTCTGTAGTGGAAATCACTGTACGGGCTCAGGAACACTTCAGAAAACCATCGTCTGTGAAAACAGTTCATTACTGCATCCACAAATGCAAGTTAAAACCAGATATAAACAATATCCAGAAATACCACCACCTTCTCTGGCTCTGAGCTCTTTTATGATGGACTGAGGCGAAGTGGAAAACTGTCCCGAGGTCTGACGAATCAAAAGTAGAAATTCTTTTTAGAAATCATGGACACCACGTCCTCCAGGCTGAAAAGGAGAGGGACCATCCGGCTTGTTATCCGTGCACAGTTCAAAAGCCAGTGTCTGTGATGGTATGATGGTGCATTAGTGCACATGACATGGGTAGCTTGTACATCTGCGACAGCATCGTTAATGCTGAATGATATACAGTAAACACGTTTCAGAGCAATATGCTGCCATCCAGACAAAATCTTTTTCATGGAAGGCCTTCCTTCTTTCAGTGAGACAATGCCAAACTACTTTCTGCACATATTAAAACTGCGATGTAAAAGAGTGCGCGTGCTAAACTGGCCTGTCTGCAGTCCAGACCTGTCTCCCATCTAAAACATTTGGCGCATTACGAAAACGCAAAATACGACAAAGCAGACACTGAACTGTTGAGCAACTGAAATTGTATATCAGGCAAAAATGGGACAACATTTCTCTTTCAAAACTACAGAAATTGGTCTCTTCAGTTCCCAAATGTTTAGTGTTGTTAAAAGTAGAAGTGATGCAACACAGTAGTAAACAAGCCCCTGTCCCAACTTTTTTGAAACATGTTTCGGACATCAAATTCAAAATGCGCATATATTTTTCAAAAAACAATAAAATTTCTCAGTTTCAACATTTGATATGGTATCTTTGTACTATTTGCAGTGAAATATAGGGTTTCCATGATTTGCAAATTATCGCATTTGTTTTTATTTACAGTTTACACAGCGTCCCAACTTTTTTGGAATTGGGGTTGTATAAATGGATAAAAAGCATCACATATTCATTAATAAATTAAAGAAATAAAACTCTTTGGGATGCACGGTTATAAGAAAATAAGCAGATTTATGGTAGTTGGCTTCACATCACACCTTCTCGTCACTGACGTTAGGATATTTTCCTGTAACATCGCATCCCTGTGTGTTTTATTCCTTACACATCGATGAGGTACAGAAGCTCATCTTCTTCCATATTACACTGACTGGCTATGAATGGTCTAACTGTCACCAGTGTCAGTTTTTTGATGGAGATTTTTGGTTGGGGGCTGCACGGTAGTGTAGTGGTTAGCGCTGTCGCCTCACAGCAAGAAGGTCCGGGTTCGAGCCCCGTGGCTGGCGAGGGCCTTTCTGTGCGGAGTTTGCATGTTCTCCCCGTGTCCGCGTGGGTTTCCTCCGGGTGCTCCGGTTTCCCCCACAGTCCAAAGACATGCAGGTTAGGCTAACTGGTGACTCTAAATTGAGCGTAGGTGTGAATGTGAGTGTGAATGGTTGTCTGTGTCTATGTGTCAGCCCTGTGATGACCTGGCGACTTGTCCAGGGTGTACCCCGCCTCTCGCCCGTAGTCAGCTGGGATAGGCTCCAGCTTGCCTGCGACCCTGTAGAACAGGATAAAGCAGCTAGAGATGATGAGATGAGATGAGGTGAGATTTTTGGTTGGTGGACTGTTTTCCAACCCAGCTAACATTCTATGTCTGTGCTTCCCCCTGCAGGCTTGGAAAGGAAGGTGTCAGCACGGCAAAGCCGAGATGAACTGATGAGGAAGAACATGGCAGAGACAGGAGCAGGTGAGAAACAGTTTTCTCATCCTCACAGCTCCAGCCATGTCCATTACTCTCCGCTGTTATACAGGGAACCTGAGCCAACTCATTTCGCACCGTACAACCACCGAGGGAGTCGTTACACTTTTATTAAAGAGTGATGACAGCAGCAGCAGCAGCAGAGTTCAGCTGCATCGTTTATCACTGAATCCACACCTGTGATACAGCATCTGATTTTTATGGTTTTTTTAAAAAGTATAGTTCATAAATAAAAGCTCATTCTTCCAGTTCTTGTTAAGATATGAGCAAGTACTGTATCATTTAAATTTAAAAAAACTAATATATATATATATATATATATATATATATATATATATATATATATATATATATATATATATATATATATACTGCCACTTTAATAAGAACACCTGTAGCCCTGGTTCTTCATGCATGATAGTTTTTTGGTCTTCACTTGTCCAGTTTGAGCGAGTCTGTCCCCACTGTAGCATCAAATTCCTGTTCTCAGTGTAACCCAATGTAGCCTTCTGCTGTCGCAGCCCATCCGCCTCAAGATTTGATTGGTTGTGTGTTCTGAAATGCTTTTCTGCTTACCGTGGTTGTAAAGAGTGCTTATTTGAGTTACTGTAGCCTTGCTGTCAGATTAGAACAGACCGCAGAAGTGCTTGCTGCTCACTGGAATGTACAACCCCGATTCCAAAAAAGTTGGGACAAAGTATAAATTGTAAATAAAAACGGAATGCAATAATTTACAAATCTCAAAAACTGATATTGTATTCACAATAGAACATAGACAACATATCAAATGTCGAAAGTGAGACATTTTGAAATTTCATGCCAAATATTGGCTCATTTGAAATTTCATGACAGCAACACATCTCAAAAAAGTTGGGATGGGGCAATAAGAGGCTGGAAAAGTTAAAGGTACAAAAAAGGAACAGCTGGAGGACCAAATTGCAACTCATTAGGTCAATTGGCAATAGGTCATTAACATGACTGGGTATAAAAAGAGCATCTTGGAGTGGCAGCGGCTCTCAGAAGTAAAGATGGGAAGAGGATCACCAATCCCCCTAATTCTGCGCCGACAAATAGTGGAGCAATATCAGAAAGGAGTTCGACAGTGTAAAATTGCAAAGAGTTTGAACATATCATCATCTACAATGCATAATATCATCAAACGATTCAAAGAATCTGTAAGAATCTCTGTGTGTAAGGGTCAAGGCCGGAAAACCATACTGGGTGCCCGTGATCTTCGGGCCCTTAGACGGCACTGCATCACATACAGGCATGCTTCTGTATTGGAAATCACAAAATGGGCTCAGGAATATTTCCAGAGAACATTATCTGTGAACACAGTTCACCGTGCCATCCGCCATTGCCAGCTAAAACTCTATAGTTCAAAGAAGAAGCCGTATCTAAACATGATCCAGAAGCGCAGACGTCTTCTCTGGGCCAAGGCTCATTTAAAATGGACTGTGGCAAAGTGGAAAACTGTTCTGTGGTCAGACGAATCAAAATGTGAAGTTCTTTATGGAAATCAGGGACGCTGTGTCATTCGGACTAAAGAGGAGAAGGACAACCCAAGTTGTTATCAGCGCTCAGTTCAGAAGCCTGCATCTCTGATGGTATGGGGTTGCATTAGTGCGTGTGGCATGGGCAGCTTACACATCTGGAAAGACACCATCAATGCTGAAAGGTATATCCAGGTTCTAGAGCAACATATGCTCCCATCCAGACGACGTCTCTTTCAGGGAAGACCTTGCATTTTCCAACATGACAATGCTAAACCACATACTGCATCAATTACAGCATCATGGCTGCGTAGAAGAAGGGTCCGGGTACTGAACTGGCCAGCCTGCAGTCCAGATCTTTCACCCATAGAAAACATTTGGCGCATCATAAAACGGAAGATACGACAAAAAAGACCTAAGACAGTTGAGCAACTAGAATCCTACATTAGACAAGAATGGGTTAACATTCCTATCCCTAAACTTGAGCAACTTGTCTCCTCAGTCCCCAGACGTTTACAGACTGTTGTAAAGAGAAAAGGGGATGTCTCACAGTGGTAAACATGGTCTTGTCCCAACTTTTTTGAGATGTGTTGGTGTCATGAAATTTAAAATCACCTAATTTTTCTCTTTAAATGATACATTTTTTCAGTTTAAACATTTGATATGTCATCTATGTTCTATTCTGAATAAAATATGGAATTTTGAATCTTCCACATCATTGCATTCCGTTTTAATTTACAATTTGTACTTTGTCCCAACTTTTTTGGAATCGGGGTTGTGTGTGTGTATATATATATATTTTTTTTTTGAAAACACCATTCTATATAAACTCTAAAGCCTGTTGTGCGTGAAACTCACAGAAGATCAGCATTTTCTGAAACACTCAAAGCACCAACAGACACACTCCGGTCAAAGTCGCTGAGATTGCACTTTTTCTCCATCATGATGTTTGATGTGAGTATTAACTGAAGCTCTTGACCTGTAACTGCATGATTTTATTCATTGTACTACTGCTGATTGGGTAATTGCATGAATGAGCAGCTATGGCCTTGGGCCCGATGGGTCGCTGGTTTGATTCCTGGGACCGGAAGGAAAAATGTGAGGGGAGTTGAGTGAATGAAAAGCCTCCATCCCTTCCTCGATATCATAGCTGAAGTGTCCTTGAGCAAGCTCCCTGAGCGCTGTAGCACAGCTGCCTACTGCTCTGGGTATGTGTGTGTTCACTGCTTCAGAAGGGTTAAATGGAGAGGAGGAGTTTTGCTGTTCTTGAGTGTATATGTGACAAAAATAAAGGGTTCTTGTTCAGGTGTTCCTATTAAAGTGGCTAGTGAGTATAGATTGCACAAGTTAGAGAGTCGTGGAAATCAGGGTTGCCAGGTATATAAAATAAAAGAAGTCCAAAAAACAATATATGTCGATTCCAAAATAAAGTACATTATTACAGTATATGGACACGAGTTTACTGGGAAATACGCCACTTGTATTTTTCATACGAGCTCCATCCGGGACATGGAGAACCAAGACCGGGACATAAGTCTCTATATGTCACTCGTGAGGAAATCGATGAATTGTTTTGATAAATTCGGGGACTTTTTGTTTGTGAATGTGTCGATATAATAAAAAGAAAATCACACGTTGGCTTGAAGATATGAAGTTTATCTTCTTGTGTTGAAAAACTCATTTTTCATGCAAAATACATCACGGATCTGAGTGACATATTTAAATAACATTGGCTGGCGTTGACTGGTATCTCATCTCATCTCATTATCTCTAGCCGCTTTATCCTTCTACAGGGTCGCAGGCAAGCTGGAGCCTATCCCAGCTGACTACAGGCGAAAGGCGGGGTACACCCTGGACAAGTCGCCAGGTCATCACAGGGCTGACACATAGACACAGACAACCATTCACACTCACATTCACACCTACGCTCAATTTAGAGTCACCAGTTAACCTAACCTGCATGTCTTTGGACTGTGGGGGAAACCGGAGCACCCGGAGGAAACCCACGCAGACACGGGGAGAACATGCAAACTCCACACAGAAAGGCCCTCGCCGGCCCCGGGGCTCGAACCCGGACCTTCTTGCTGTGAGGCGACAGCGCTAACCACTACACCACCGTGCCGCCCCCGCGTTGACTGGTATATCAGGTATATTCCATTCAGCTAGCATGATATTGAACGAGTCAAAGACGAGTAGCTGAATGGAATATATCTGATATACCAAAAAAAAAGACAGCTATTCTTCATCTTCTTCTTATTATTATTATACACATTCATTTCGGGTGTTCAACGTGTCTTTCTCTTTCAAAATTCTCTCAACATCTTCCGTTTTTAACGAAGCAAACCTGGCGGCTGTAATGGAAACTTCTAATAAACACTTCAGAACGCTTAGCAGTTGTCTTTTCAGTTATTTATTATAGTAGATCATATAAAACAGACATATAAAATAGGAAAGGAAGAAGAAGAAGAAAAGAAGAGAAAACACCACTTCTGATGATGCCGAGAGTACGCGCACTCTGAGTTGTGTTTTAGTGGCTGTTATCTATTATACTCTAAAGACATTCGCTTACTGCTCGCGTCTTCACGTGATTGGCTCAAGATTTTCTATGAAACTTTGTTAAAGCGTGCACCTGGCATGCTCTGGTATGTGCAGGCAGATGCGTAGTTGGGGAGAACTCAGGCACCCTGCTTATCACCACCAAGGCCACAGAAAGGCGATTACAACATGGGAAAAACAACTTTCTCAGTACACTAGGCCACTTGAGCTCAACATACAGAAACACAGAGAATAGGAATGTTCATCCACTAAATTTCCCTCACACGGCCATGTTTGTTTACAAATTGTCAGTCGCTCACTAGCGCAGAAGTCTTACGTCTCCGACGTGTGACGTCATGTTGTCTTGACAACCGTGCAATATCGTAAACCATATTCAACGCTCATTCTCCACTGGGTAGAGTGACGTAATACACATAGGATAAGCGATGTGCTAACAATTTGCATGCTATCAAACCAAATGAATGAAACCTGCTAGAAAGGAATAGAACACGTTTTTATTCCATCGAAAAAGTGTCCTGTATGGATAATACTTCTCGATATTTCACGCCGATGACGTCACTCCCAGTGTTTTCCTGCTGACTTGTTAAAATGGCAAACCGGTTCAAAATTAAAATTCTTTTCATTAACTTGTACATTTTTTTGTGACTGTGTCCATATACTGTAATATAAAGAACATTACATGGTGACACAAAGATATGACGTTTATTTTCTCGTCTTGAAAATATTTACTCACCACTCAAAGATAAACTTCATAACCGTCTATCCTATATGTACCTTGTCACTGGGGCAGTATGTACACTCGGGCACTCTTTATATACTGCTTGGGAACTTATTTGTACCTTTTTGACACCAAAAATGTACACAAGTTACCTTGAGGTCCAAAAATGAGCCAAAAAAACCAATCTAATTAGTGTAGATTGTATCTTGGGGGACAGAATTGGACTCATACTGTACCCCTAATTCTGACAGTGTAAACTACATAAAAGGCAAACACAGTGATTATTATTGGAAAATGTAATGCAATATTTTAAAAAATATCATATTGTGATTATTTCACCAAGTACTGTGAAAGCAAAATTCCTGTTGTATTAAACGTGGTGGATCCATGGTGTCTGGCTTACAAATGGCCTTTTATTCGAACTGATGCAGGCTAATCATATATTTATTTTTAATCAACACTATAGTAAATGCGGGCGGCACGGTGGTGTAGTGGTTAGCGCTGTCGCCTCACAGCAAGAAGGTCCGGGTTCGAGCCCCGTGGCCGGCGAGGGCCTTTCTGTGCGGAGTTTGCATGTTCTCCCCGTGTCCGCGTGGGTTTCCTCCGGGTGCTCCGGTTTCCCCCACAGTCCAAAGACATGCAGGTTAGGTTAACTGGTGACTCTAAATTGACCGTAGGTGTGAATGTGAGTGTGAATGGTTGTCTGTGTCTATGTGTCAGCCCTGTGATGACCTGGCGACTTGTCCAGGGTGTACCCCGCCTTTCGCCCGTAGTCAGCTGGGATAGGCTCCAGCTTGCCTGCGACCCTGTAGAACAGGATAAAGCGGCTAGAGATAATGAGATGAGATGAGACTATAGTAAATGCTTTTAATTTCCTTTAATTTATCAGTCTGTTCGTCTATGTTTGCTAGCAGCCTTGGCTACTGGTTCAACACAACATAGAGTGTAACACAAGCCATATAGCAAGCCTAACGTTAGCAAACCTGTTAGAAACCTTTTTATTTCACAGCATAACATTTTGCCTGACTAGCTAACATTTGTCAAAAAATATCTAGCATTTCACCTAATGTTAGCTAGCCTACTAGCGATCTTTGGCAACTGGTTTACACAATCAAGGAAAAGAGTTAGTCTAATGTTAGCTAGCTTACTCGTGAGCTTTGCTACTGCTTTACACAATATATGAGCTAGACTAATGTTAGCTAGCTAGCAGTCTTTGGCTTCTGGTTTAGACAGTATCAGAGGTATCCTAATCTTAGCTAGCTTACGAGCAATCTTTAGCAATTAGATCGCTTCTGATTTTATAGCAATAAAAGTGAAAATCTATGTTATGGTACCTTTAAAGCACTTTAGGTTCTTTACATAAAGGAATCCATTGTAATTAAAGTAGCATAACTAATATTCATTGAATGAAATGGCTCCAAGATAAAGGTTATGCTGTCTATAAGCCATTTATCGGATCAGTCTACATGTATTTAAAGAAAAATTAAAACGGTTGTTTTGCTGATCTAAGACATTGGTTTGAAGATTACTCTCTGTGGTGGTGTTTAGGTTCTGGCGTGGCATGTGGGGGGAACTCAGAGGAACCAGAGATGCCGACTCAGGAATATTCGGACTGTGAGGAAAGAGAGGAAGAGGCCATGGCACCGCTGGCCAGCAACACAGAGGACCTGGGGTCAGACGAGGACAATCCTTCAACAGGCAAGACTAGTGTAGACCGCCATGTTAGGAACATCCTGAGACTCTTAGAGCACGTGCACGTCATGTCAAGTTTACAGTAATTACAAGATTACAGCTTGGAGCTGTTTCTGTGGAAACGCACCTTGAAGTCTTTTAGATAGATATGTTACACCACAGCACTGTGGGATTCTCAAATCTGATTGGTCAGAAGGTTGGTAACAGTCAGAGGTAAAGCTGTCACTTTTGCAGTCTTCGGTTCCTCGGTAAAAGCTATCTTGTTTTTCATCTTATTAATTTCAAGATAGTGAAAAAACCCACCACTTCGGGGTGCTAATAGTAACATCACCTTGGGCTGCATCGCATCACCCTTCTGTTGATGATCATTTTTATTGTCCTATAACAGCACGTTCCCATTTTTTTTTATTTTATTGCTTGAAGTCGGAATAATAATAGATGGACATTTTTATAATCCTGACACAAGTCATGGCCAATTTTTAGCTGATCCAGCCTTAGGCCAGGCTGGATGAACTTATGTGATCGCGTGACGTTCGTCATCGTCCAGCCACAATTTACAAAAATTGCTACTCCTCCAACAGGATTGATCGGATTTTGATCAAACTCACATACAATGTTCCTCAGGTGGGTGTGCATAAAAATTGTCAAGATGGTAGTGCCACCTGTCATATTTACGATTTTATGGGCGTCTGAAATTTTGGCGTAACTCGTCACATTAAACGCTACTCTTTGTAAACTGCTAGGATGTTTTCACTCAGACTCACCCAGAAGACTCTAAAGGCATATTCCACCAAGAGTTGTTCACCAGGTGGCGCCACTTACCATGGATGAGGCGACACAGGGGGCATGTGCAATTTCACGAAAATCGCAACTCCTCCTACAGGATTGATCGGATTTCAAACTCACACGTAGCAGCAGTGGGCGGTATGAGCTCCAGCCTCACGGAGGCTATTTTTACAATGGTGTACATTTATAATGTGACATCAGACATTGTTGACTCAGAGCTTTTAGAAAATTCAAGGTGACTAATTTTCTAATTATGAATAAAACGAACACATGAAGTTTTTACTCGAAGTCTGTCATGACGTAAGCACACTACGAGGGTGTATAAAAATGTCAATGAATACTGTATGTGAGTGAATATCGTGAGAATTTGTGTAACAAAAATACTTTTCCATATTGTGTAGACTACTTTAGGACATACCTTGCTTTTAAGTTTCCAGGGAACGTAGTGTACAGTTCTAAAATATGTGTATGTTCTTGGTAAAGTTAGCATTGTGCAGTTTGTTTCAGATTCAGCTTTGTGCTACATTAACATTAACACTAGGTGGCGACAAAAGCTAACAGAATCCTAAAATCTGGCCTTGTTTCTGTTAACAGTACAAGATGCCACTGAAACCACAGAGGAGAACAGCCACAACGAAGAAGAAGAGGAGGATGAGGAGGATGATGAGGACGATGAGGAAGAGGTTTCAGCGTCTGAACCATCCACCAATGACGGCGTTCCTCTTGCTGAGGTTGTCCGCAGTGTGGAGGAGTTGAAAACAGAGCCGGCGCTCAGAGAAGTGCGCACTCCTCCTCCCAGAGTGCCTGCAAAGCTCCTGCCCCGACTCGGGAGCCTGGACAGTCAGTACCACATGACTATTTAATAAAATGCCAACATGATCTAATCTCAACTAGAGTGTGTTAAGATCTGTTCTACAGGGCTACTTCTGGAAATAAATATGAAATTATTTGCTTTTTCTGAAAGGTACTAGATGTTTCTCCCACAGCATGACAGTTAAACCTCAGTTTCGCCGTCACACAGGTTCACACCCGACACACCAGATACGTCCGGCTCCAGCTACCCTTCCCAGGAACTTCACTCTTCCCAAAGACACCCTGAGGGGCCGGATATCCACCCCGACAGGCTCGCCACACCTGGGCAACATGCACCCACTGCTGCCCCCTACCTGCATCATTGAGGAACTGCACCGAGCGCTGGCCACCAAACACCGGCAGGACAGGTGAGGGTTTACAGAACATCAAAACATACTGAAAGTCTGTAAGACAGGACAATATAATGCTTTTAAAATGGAATACCAGGATCTTAAATACAATTGGATAAAAATATGGATATGTTATGAGCCAGGTCACCAGATTTCAGCAAAATTTCTAACCTGAAAAGACCTCAGATTTTTCTTCGTCTTTAGTCTTTGTATGGAAAACATATTCACGATAGTGTGTGTGCATTTCTGATTTGCAGGATATGCAAATATTGCAACAGAAATGTTTCTGGACATCATAGACACACTGTTTGGACTTATATCCTATACTTGCAGAAATTGATTAGATTTAAAGCTAGACGGCCTTTCGATTTCATAAAAATCAGTGAAATTTAGTTCCCTCTGAAATTTATTCATTGTGATATATATGTTATTTACCAGCTGGGAGGTCCGTATCGTGAAATACCGTGGCCGAGGTCTTGAAAGTACTGACCGAGGCCCGTATTCAAGGCCGAGGTCACGGTATTTCACCATACGGACCGACCTTAAGCTGGTAAATAATATATTAATTTTTTTCTTTACCAAATTCTAACAGAAAACGAGAGCGCCCAAAAGGGAAAACCGAGCCGAGCCGCCATTTTGAATCCTCATTCATGGCTGTAATGCAAATGGCTTCCTCCTCGGTATACAAGTGCACTTCCATGGCAGGAAAAAACCTACATTTTGCTGTCTATGTAGTCCCCTATTTATACAAAATTGAGTCATTCAGGATTCAGCCATGTTTTTGCTCAGTGTTAGTAACAGTTACAGGTTTTTAGCTTTCTCCTGAAATGTTTTCTTTTATTTCTTCTTCCTCATTTTTCTCTCCTGTTTCAAATTTGTATCCCACAATGCCTTGCGCGAACAGGGAAAGCCCACCACGTGATAATGCATGACGTAGTATCTTGTATTGTGTCATGGTGAAGCAGGAAAAAAAAAAGCAGAGAATTTAGGGCCATGTGGTCCTAAACTCATTAATTGTTCTATTTTTTAAAGAAAAAACTAATAAAATTGGAAGTCTGTGATTCGAATTCAGTAGCTTTCGGTCCACTAAAAAAAAATAATTGGGTGTCAGGGAAAATTGTTTTTATGACCTACACTTGAAAAATCTGAAAGGGAGTCTAGCTTTAATTATTATAATTTGCTCTAAAACATCTAAGAAATCTGCTGAATTCTAAATAAATGGCTAAACGATGCTTAAATTTTTTTTCGTTCATGTGATAGAAAACAAAAGCACATCGTAGTTGCGTCATTTCACCTCCAAGCGGCTAAAAAGGGAAAGTTTCTGGCTTTGGTGGTTTCAGTGAGGATGAAACACAGCAAGGTCGACAAGAAATTGGCTTGACGTTTACAATTTACAGTTTCTGCCAAATCGACCACAAACTTTACAGCCTTAAAATGGGGAAGCCTAATGGTTAGAGAAGTAGCGTTGGGACCAAAAGGTTGCCGGGTCAATTCCCTGGACCAGCAGGAATGGCTGAAGTGCCTTTGAACAAGGCATGTAACCCCTAACTGCTCCTCAGGCTGCTCTGGCTATGTTGTATATCACTCTGGAGAAGAGCGTCTGTTCAAAGTAATGTAAAATTAAAGCAATATGCAAAAAAATTCCCAATGGACAGCTGCACTCTTATTAATAATCTGAACCAGCTCAGAATAATATCATACCAATCCGGCTGCGTAAATGGAGTGATCTTTGGTATAAAAGTAACTATAGAAATACATAAAATCCATCCTGAAGTGTTTTGTTATATCGCTTATATCACATCACAACATATTAAATATTGCTATATTAAAGAACAACACATCATGCTTTTTATCTGTTTATAGTCACATGGTAAGACATTGCAGTGCTTCACAGGTTGATTTTTGATTTATGGACATTCGTATGTGCATGTTTATTTGTTTATATGCAGTTTCAATGGTAAAGAGGTTCGCTGTTCACCAAAGCGCCGCTCGGATGGCTACGTGTCTCGTACCTCCAGTACGGAGAGCGAGCAGCAGGGAGGAGAGGTGGAGAGCAAGAAGGAGGCAGAGGAGAACAAAGAGAATATGGGTCTGGATGAATACTACAGCGATCAGGACAGCTGGAACGAATCTGTGATCTCGGGTACGCGCCGCCACCGCTGCGATGTCAGGACACTTCTAAGTGATACCTCAGTGCTCTTGAATTCTCCATAGACTTTATTAAAAAAAAAAAAGAAAAATAGATTCGTAGATTATTTTTCTTCGCACTTTATATCAGGTGTACAATCTCTGCTCAACTGGTTTTAAATTACGCTTGATTGGTTGCCTGATTGATTTCTTGATCCCTGAGGGAAATTTTTTAATTTGAGGATATTACAGAGTGGGAAATATAATAAAAAAATATTGTATCATGATCCTCAAAGGCGGGCGGCACGGTGGTGTAGTGGTTAGCGCTGTCGCCTCACAGCAAGAAGGTCCGGGTTCGAGCCCCGTGGCCGGCGAGGGCCTTTCTGTGCAGAGTTTGCATGTTCTCCCCGTGTCCACGCGGGTTTCCTCCGGGTGCTCCGGTTTCCCCCACAGTCCAAAGACATGCAGGTTAGGTTAACTGGTGACTCTAAATTGACCGTAGGTGTGAATGTGAGTGTGAATGGTTGTCTGTGTCTATGTGTCAGCCCTGTGATGACCTGGCGACTTGTCCAGGGTGTACCCCGCCTTTCGCCCGTAGTCAGCTGGGATAGGCTCCAGCTCGCCTGCGACCCTGTAGAACAGGATAAAGTGGCTAGAGATAATGAGATGAGATGAGATGAGATTTATGCACATTTTCATTGATGCAGAATGCATAATAACCTGCCTTGTGGTGCCAGGGTTTCTTACTGCATGTTTAAAATGTTTTTTTTTTCAAATGGTCATTTTGCAAATTTAAATTTTTTATTCTTTCAGCTCTTTTTAGTTCATGTGTGTGTGCATGTGTGTGTTTTGCAGGGACACTACCACGGCGGATAAGGAAAGAGCTGCTGGCGGTGAAGCTGCGTAACCGACCCAGCAAACAGGAGCTGGAGGACAGGAACATCTTCCCAGTGCGCAGTGACCAGGAGCGTCAGGAGATCCGCCAACAGATAGAAATGAAACTGGCCAAGTGAGTGAACAGTCCTCTCTCCCCCCTTCTCTCTCTCTCTCTCTCTCTCTTTCTCTCTACCCCTTCTCTCTCTCTCCCCTTCTCTCTCTTTCTCTCTCTCCGCCCCTTCTCTCTCTTGCTCTCTCTCTCCCCTTCTCTTTCTCTCTCTCTCTTCCTTCTCTCTCTCTCCCCTTCTCTCTCTTTCTCTCTCTCTCCGCCCCTTCTCTCTCTTGCTTTCTCTCCCCTTCTCTTTCTCTCTCTCTCTTCCTTCTCTCTCTCTCCCCTTCTCTCTCTTGCTGTCTACCTCCTCTCCCCCCACTTCTCTCTCGCTCTCCCCCTTCTCTGTCTCTCTCTCTCCCCTTCTCTCTCACTCTCTCTCTCTTTCCTCTCCCCCTCTCCCCTTCCTTCTCACTCTACTCACTGTCCTCTCTCTCTCTCCAGCTCTCCCCTCCTCTCTCTCCCCATCTCTCTCTCTTTCTCTCTGTCTCTCCAGCTCTCTCCCTCCTCTCTCCCTCCTTTGCTCTCTCTCTCTCTCTCTCTCTCTCTCTCTCTCTCCCACGTTCCGCAGTGTCATTGGGTTTGTTATTTCATTTCCATTTTGGCCTTGCTGTTCTCTGTTTGATTATCATTTCTGAAGAGCGTGTGTAAGTGACTGTTTTTGTGTGTGTGTGTGTGTGTGTGTGTGTGTGTGTGAGACAGATGATTTGGCATCGTCAGCTCCAACACGATGTCCAAGCTCTCAGTACACATGAGAACACTGGCACGTGCTGTTCTGCTGTGACATGAGTGCTGGTTATTGCTGTCCAATCCAAACACACCATCCAGATTTGTGTGGGTTCATATAAAAAACAAAACAAAAAAACAACAACAACAACCCTGCAATAAACGAAGCTGTAAGTGTTACAGTTGTAGTCAGAAGTTTACATACACTCATCATGATCATGAATGCCATGGCAGTATTTGGCTTTCAGTGATTTCTTTGAACTGTTCTTTTTCTGGGGCAGAATTATTGTACAACATGCAGCTTTAGCAGGGGAAAAAACCTTGTGCACCAAGTTTTAATTTATTTTGGGTTTTCTGAAATCAACACAGGGTCAAAATTATACATACAGCACATCTAATATTTGGATAAATGCTTTAGCAAGTTTCACCTTGACCAGACACTTTTAGTCGCCGTCCACAAGCTTCTGGCAGAATCCTGGTCGGATATTTAACCGCTTTTCTTGGCAGAATCGATAAAGTTCAATTAATTTTGTTGGTTTTCTGGCCAACTTTTAAGTCCAGTCCACATATTTTTGATCGGGATGAGATCAGGACTTTGGGAAGGCCATTCTAAAAGCCTAATATTAGCCTGCTTTATCCTCCACAGCCATCTTTAATGTGTTTTTGGAGTCATTGTAATGTTGGAACACCCAGTTGTGTCCAAGCTTCAATCATCTCTCTGATGGTTTGAAGTTATGCTGAAGAATTCTGAAGTTGTCTCCTTCGTCATTATTCCATCCACTTTGTTGAACAGTTGGTACAGTGTTCTTGGGGTTGAATGCCGAATGCCTCACCTTCACTCCTCCAAACTTTGTGGGTCATTGTGGCCAAACATGGTCTTTGTCTTATCTGACCATAAAACATTCTTCCAGAAGGCTTTTTCTTTGTCCATGTGGTCAGCTGTAAACTTTAGTCAAGCTCAAAGGTGTTAATTTTGGAGTAGGGGCTTCTTTCTTGGATGACAGTTTCTCAGTCCATGGTGATGTAAAACTCGCTTGACTGTAGACAGTGACAGTGGTGTTCCAGCAGCTTCCACTTGGTGGTTCCTGGGTTGTTCCTGACCATTTGAATAATTTTTTCTCAGCTAAGCGTGACTGAAGGTTTTCTTGCAGACCTTGGCAAAGTGGCTACAGCTCCTAATAACTTGTACTTGTCAAACAAACCCTTTTTATGGGGTTGTAATCAATCATGATTGCTAACAGGAAGTAAAGAGGCCTTGGCCTTGACAAGTTAAAAGACATTTTGGAACTTTCAGCACCACTCGATTAATAATCTCAGTGGGTGTATGTGTATTTTTGACCCTGTGTTGATTTCAGAAAACCCAAAATAAATTAAAACTTGTGCACCAAATTCTTGTTTTTGCACCTGATGTATGTTGAACCATCATTTTGCCCCAATTCAAAGAAATCACTGAAAGCTCAATTCTGCCATAACGTCCATATCCATGAGGAGTGTATGCAAACTTCTGACTTCAATTGTATATATCTGATAAAAAATAATATGATTTATTTTTGTTTGTTTAACCCTTTCTTTGGTTTTTAACTGTTTCCATTGTGTCTTGATCTTATGAGTCACAGGTCACTTTGTGACCAATAGGTGGCGTTATAGGCTTACAGTATAACCAATCTCTAACACAGTGCTGTGCATAAGTATTAACCTCCCTGAAACTGTTCTACATTTTATAACGTTTATATTGGAAATAATTGTGAAATTATTTCCAAAGAAGAAATGTCAGTTTGTGATTGCATAAGTATTTGCTCCCAGTTATTAGTGTGAACCCTGAAATTATTTCTGGCTGTCATAAAGACATGTTGGAAACTCAGGAAACATTACACTACTGGCATTTAGCAGACGCTCTTATCCAGAGTGACATAGAACACACCCAGAGTAGTCTGGGGAGCAGTTAGGGGTTAGGTGCCTTGCTCAAGGGCACTTCAGCCATCCCTGCTGGTCCAGGGAATCAAACTAGTGACCTTTTGGTCCCAAGGCTGCTTCTCTAACCATTAGGCCATGGCTTACATATCAAAACATATCGGAAAAGCTTCTCTGTTTGATCAGACCAAAATAAAGACCAAAAAAGTGTCACATTTGCAGAAACCCAACACTGCAGATCACATTGAGAACCCCATCCTTACAGTGAATCATGGTGGTGGTAGCATCATGTTGAGTGTTATGCTTGGTTTAGTTTTGCTTCTCTGATTAATTCCCTCTTTAATCAGACCCTGCTGAACATTTACATTGCAGGCATTTAGCAGACGCACTTATCCAGAGCGACATACAACATACCCAGAGCAGCCTGAGAAGCAGTTGGGGGTTAGGTGCCTTACTTACTCAAGGGCACTTCAGCCATTCCTGCTGGTCCAGGGAATTGACCTGGTGACCTTTTGGTCCCAAAGCTGCTCCTCTAACCATTACGCCATGACAACATCCCTGATTTCCCCAAATAAAACATCCTCTATCCATCATCCGTAAGCGCTTATCCTGTGCAGAGTCACAACCAAGCTGGAGCCTATCCCAGCTGACTATGGGCGAGAGGCGGGGTACACCCTGGACAAGTGGCCAGATCATCACAGGGCTGACACATAGAGACAAACGACCAATCACACTCACATTCACACCTACGGTCAATTTAGCCCATGTTTACATTAGACCGTATCAGCGGATCATCAGACTAACGTTTTTAAAATGATTAGCATGCACACAGCAACACCAATACACGATTTGCGTGCACACAGCAACACCAATACACGGATACGCTCGGCTCCGCAGGCATCCTGCGCTCCAAATCACTCCGCCCTGAGCAGCGAGTGCCCTCTGGAGGGTGCGCACTCCGGCCTTGCGCAGCTCACAGAGCGCGCGAGTGAAGTGCACAAGCTGTGATTCGGGACTGAGCCGCTGTGTGTGTGATCCCAGCGCATATCACTTACCACTTGCAAGTGGAAGGATGGCAAGCCTAAAGACAATCATAACTACACAATGGGCAGTATTTACATCAGTATTTGCAGTATTTTCATACTTTTATACTCTTTAATGAAAGGTGATACAAGGCGGAAGTCCCCGACGTTTTTCAGCAGTCGTGTCACATGACCAACGCCAGCGAATCAGGAAGGTGGATGTCACAGTGATGTTGTCCAATGACGACACCAGCTAGAGCTCAGCACAGCGTATCCGCGTATCTCAATGTTTACACAGCACCGGAGCTGACACGATCTGGATTGAATACGTGGACCCTGGCGGATTCCCGTCTCCCGGTGTTTCCAGGCGGTTTAATGTAAACGGACAGTGCATCCACGAAGAAAACGAGACAGATACGGTCTAATGTAAACTTGGCCTTAGAGTCACCAGTTAACCTAACCTGCATGTCTTTGGACTCATCTCATCTCATCTCATCTCATCTCATCTCATCTCATCTCATCTCATCATCTCTAGCCGCTTTATCCTGTTCTACAGGGTCGCAGGCAAGCTGGAGCCTATCCCAGCTGACTACGGGCGAAAGGCGGGGTACACCCTGGACAAGTCGCCAGGTCATCACAGGGCTGACACATAGACACAGACAACCATTCACACTCACATTCACACCTACGGTCAATTTAGAGTCACCAGTTAACCTAACCTGCATGTCTTTGGACTGTGGGGGAAACCGGAGCACCCGGAGGAAACCCACGCGGACACGGGGAGAACATGCAAACTCCACACAGAAAGGCTCCCGTCGGCCACTGGATTCAAACCCAGATGTGCTGTGAGGCGACAGCACTAACCACTACACCACCCAAATAAAACCGATTATTAAAAAAAGCAACTTAGCAAAATGGATAATCTGACAACCTTATACAGTATTATTCTTCATAAATAAAGCATCCTAACACCTAGGCATTAAAATATTACATTAAAATATTTCCTTTAATGTTGGGTGGTGTAATGCTGAGGACATCTGAGTTTGTGTGTGATTAATATTCACCCTGCCCACACCCCTTCACGCCGTTTCAGCTGGTTTTCATTTCACACTCTAGACTCTGGCTTTGTATTTAAACGAGTGACGTCCACAGTGAGAATGTCCATCCACGAGTACCGTCCTTGACGTCCTGTCCTGTTTGTGCCACTTTGTAATTTAGCACTTAAGAGAGTGTTGTTGAAGTAAAAGTGGTAATTTTCAGTCAATAGCACATTTCAGAGCACAATGAGTCAATTAATTAACCTCTGTGGAGGCTGTTCTGGAACAATAGCCATTTGAACAGTGGTAATTTTGACAGCTCAGTTGGATCTAGTCTTCGGCTTTTAACAGACCAAATAACAATTAGTTTTTGGTAAAAAAGTGGAAGTCTAAAAAGAAGTACAACCCCGATTCCAAAAAAGTTGGGACAAAGTACAAATTGTAAATAAAAACAGAATGCAATAATTTACAAATCTCAAAAACTGATATTGTATTCGGGCTGCACGGTGGTGTAGTGGTTAGCGCTGTCGCCTCACAGCAAGAAGGTCTGGGTTCGAGCCCCGTGGCCGGCGAGGTTCTTTCTGTGCGGAGTTTGCATGTTCTCCCCATGTCCGCGTGGGTTTCCTCCGGGTGCTCCGGTTTCCTCCACAGTCCAAAGACATGCAGGTTAGGTTAACTGGTGACTCTAAATTGACCGTAGGTGTCAATCTGAGTGTGAATGGTTGTCTGTGTCTATTGGCCCTTTTCCACTACCCTTTTTCAGCTCACTTCAGCCCGACACGGCTCACGTTTCGACTACCAAAAAACAGCACGACTCAGCTTGCTTCAGCCCTGCTTAGCCCCTAAAACTCGCACCGTTTTGGAGTGGGGTTGAAGCGAGCCAAGCCGTGCCGAGTGAGGCTGGGGGCGTGAGCAGACACTCCCCTGTGCACTGATTGGTGAGGAGGCGTGTCCTCACATGCCCAACACGCCCTGCGAGCACACTGGGATCTGTAAACACCGTAAACCCGGAAGAATAATAATTACGAATTACGAGAATTATGAAGCCTTATGCGCCTCGCCTCATCTATACGCTCTTGCCAGTATCTGTTGGCGTTGTCGGTGACAACAAGCCACAGCACCAAGACCAGCAACACTAATGACTCCATGTCCTCCATGTTTATTGTTTACTATTCGGGTCGTGAGACTACCGCTTAAAAGCTCACTGATGTCACTGTTTGCGCTGCTTAACGACATCACGTGACGTCCACCCACTTTCGCTAACTCCACCCAATGTGTCCACCCACTTCCAGCCAGCACGGTTCAGCGCGGTTGTAGTCGAAATGCAACTCCAACAGCCCCACTCAGCCCGACTCAGCCGCATTTATAGTGGAAAAGCGGCATATGTGTCAGCCCTGTGATGACCTGGCGACTTGTCCAGGGTGTACCCCGCCTTTCGCCCATAGTCAGCTGGGATAGGCTCCAGCTTGCTTGCGACCCTGTAGAACAGGATAAAGCGGCTAGAGATAATGAGATGAGATGAGATATTGTATTCACAATAGAACATAGACAACATATCAAATGTCGAAAGTGAGACATTTTGAAATTTCATGCCAAATATTGGCTCATTTGAAATTTCATGACAGCAACACATCTCAAAAAAGTTGGGACAGGGGCAATAAGAGGCTGGAAAAGTTAAAGGTACAAAAAAAGGAACAGCTGGAGGACCAAATTGCAACTTATTAGGTCAATTGGCAATAGGTCATTAACATGACTGGGTAAAAAAAGAGCATCTTGGAGTGGCAGTGGCTCTCAGAAGTAAAGATGGGAAGAGGATCACCAATCCCCCTAATTCTGCGCCGACAAATAGTGGAGCAATATCAGAAAGGAGTTCGACAGTGTAAAATTGCAAAGAGTTTGAACATATCATCATCTACAGTGCATAATATCATCAAAAGATTCAGAGAATCTGGAAGAATCTCTGTGTGTAAGGGTCAAGGCCGGAAAACCATACTGGGTGCCCGTGATCTTCGGGCCCTTAGACGGCACTGCATCACATACAGGCATGCTTCTGTATTGGAAATCACAAAATGGGCTCAGGAATATTTCCAGAGAACATTATCTGTGAACACAATTCACCGTGCCATCCGCCGTTGCCAGCTAAAACTCTATAGTTCAAAGAAGAAGCCGTATCTAAACATGATCCAGAAGCGCAGACGTCTTCTCTGGGCCAAGGCTCATTTAAAATGGACTGTGGCAAAGTGGAAAACTGTTCTGTGGTCAGACGAATCAAAATTTGAAGTTCTTTATGGAAATCAGGGACGCCGTGTCATTCGGACTAAAGAGGAGAAGGACGACCCAAGTTGTTATCAGCGCTCAGTTCAGAAGCCTGCATCTCTGATGGTATGGGGTTGCATTAGTGCCTGTGGCATGGCCAGCTTACACATCTGGAAAGACACCATCAATGCTGAAAGGTATATCCAGGTTCTAGAGCAACATATGCTCCCATCCAGACGACGTCTCTTTCAGGGAAGACCTTGCATTTTCCAACATGACAATGCCAAACCACATACTGCATCAATTACAGCATCATGGCTGCGTAGAAGAAGGGTCCGGGTACTGAACTGGCCAGCCTGCAGTCCAGAGCTTTCACCCATAGAAAACATTTGGTGCATCATAAAATGGAAGATATGACAAAAAAGATCTAAGACAGTTGAACAACTAGAATCCTACATTAGACAAGAATGGGTTAACATTCCTATCCCTAAACTTGAGCAACTTGTCTCCTCAGTCCCCAGACGTTTACAGACTGTTGTAAAGAGAAAAGGGGATGTCTCACAGTGGTAAACATGGCCTTGTCCCAACTTTTTTGAGATGTGTTGTTGTCATGAAATTTAAAATCACCTAATTTTTCTCTTTAAATGATACATTTTCTCAGTTTAAACATTTGATATGTCATCTATGTTCTATTCTGAATAAAATATGGAATTTTGAAACTTCCACATCATTGCATTCCGTTTTTATTTACAATTTGTACTTTGTCCCAACTTTTTTGGAATCGGGGTTGTATAATTTGATCAGGGGTGTCGTTTACTATTATGTAAAGAATAAATTAAAAAAACAAGATGTTTTATTCCTTTTATACCACAGCAATGTGCAATCTGGGGCCAACTGTACAAACTAATGGCGAGTGTGGAGGAGAAGTGAAGAAGAGAGGTTGGAATGGATGGAGGAGAGGAGGATGTCAAGAGTGATTTGTGACAGAAGGTTGCCAGTAAGAGTGAAACGGAAAGTGGACAAGACAGTAGTCAGAGCAGCGATGTTGGATTGTTTGGAGACAAAAAGACAGGACGCTGAACTGAACTGGAGGGAGCAGAGTTGAAGATGTTGAGATTTTTATTAGGAGTGACAAAGTTTCATTGAACAGGATTAGAAATGAGTATATTAAAGGGACGGGACATGTAGGATGGTTTGGAGACAAAATCAGAGAGGTGAGGTTGAGATGGTTTGGACACGTACGGTACAGAGGAGAGATCCAGGGTATATTGGGAAAAGAATGCTGGAAATGGAGTTGCCAGGTCGAAGGAAACGAACAAGGAAGAGCAAAGATGAGATTTATGGATGAAGGACATGAGGACGGTTGGTGTGACGGTGGGTGATGTAAATGATGTAATTGTCAGCACACGGTCAAGGTAAACCTGCGCATGCGCATACGGACTTCGCAAAGCGAGCGATTTCATGCACATTATTTGCTTGAATCCCCTCAAATTAAATAACTTCCCAGCCACAGAATGGCCTGATATTTTGTGAGATATTACAGAAATGGGGCGGCATGGTGGTGTAGTGGTTAGCGCTGTCGCCTCACAGCAAGAAGGTCCGGGTTCGAGCCCTGTGGCCGGCGAGGGCCTTTCTGTGCGGAGTTTGCATGTTCTCCCCGTGTCCGCGTGGGTTTCCTCCGGGTGCTCCGGTTTCCCCCACAGTCCAAAGACATGCAGGTTAGGTTAACTGGTGACTCTAAATTGAGCGTAGGTGTGAATGTGAGTGTGAATGGTTGTCTGTGTCTATGTGTCAGCCCTGTGATGACCTGGCGACTTGTCCAGGGTGTACCCCGCCTTTCGCCCGTAGTCAGCTGGGATAGGCTCCAGCTTGCCTGCGACCCTGTAGAACAGGATAAAGCAGCTAGAGATAATGAGATGAGAATGAGATTACAGAAATAAACATATATCACAATGACCACATTTCAGACAGAACTAAATTTCACCGATTTTATGAAATCGAAAGGCCGTCTACCTTTAAGCTTTATTATAAACACAGAATTACTTTAACATTTCATTATTGTGACATTTATCATACCTTTATTATCCTTCACTGACCTGACCTCCTTTATCCGCTGTGCTCTCTCAGCTCGAATCGATTCGTCCTTAATTGTATGAACGTCCACCTTTATGCAGTATTGAACGTTTGCACTGTCAGTATTGCCCTGGGCTAAAAATAACCCGAGACAACGGACTTCAGTCAGCATGAGTAAAAAGATGCAGAGCTAAACAGAACGGAGGGTTGTAGGAGAATGCCCTGTGCTCACCCAGTCTGTGTTTTATGTAGTCAGCATAACCTGTATGGCTCGTTCTGGATATGAAGAGTCAGCTGTATAAGTACAGTATAACCAATCAGCCTCATCATACGGATACCATTTGGATGAAAATAGTTTCATGAGAGCCTGCAAAACAGATTTCCAGAAATATCGGCACCCTTGATTTAAAAATAAATGGGCAAAAATGATTGTATGAAATAATTTACAAATAAACAATTGATATTTTCCAAACAAGAGACACTATTTATCTTATTTCTCATTACTTTGGACTTCTGTAAAAATCCTTCTCCGAGCATCTCCATCCTTGTTAGACATTAGAGGAAGAGACTCAGTGCTGTTTTTCCCTCCAGGATGGGTGTTTCAAATATCTATTGTAGCAGAGCTGATAATTTTGAAATCAGTCCTTTTGAAAAAAAAAAAAAGTAAAATATTTTTAGTATGTCATTGTATGTTCGAATGTAAAATATTAATAATTGCGTGGAATTATTTTTGTATTTCCAACCCTCATTTTTGTAAAGGGTGCCAATACCTCTGGAGCTAAGCTTTTAAAATATTTTTTAGTTTTATTTTTTATTTTTATGCACAAGTCAGAAACCATATACACAAGTGTGTTTAGACAAATAATGTGCACGATGCTAAACTAGTCGCTATAAGCTGCTACATTAGCCTCGTCGCTCCAGTGCAAAATTAAAGAAGAACCCAGAAAGAAAGCAGGGATTTCTCGGCTGATCATGGGGGTAAATCTTGCAAATTAGATCACTTTAACACTCACACTGTCTCACATAAACCCCACTTGCTGTTTCACACCTTGGAATTGCACGATGGCATGAGGGACAGATTTCCTGGATGCACACACCAAGCATTTCACACATTCATCGCTAATACAGAACAGCGCAGAGTTAAACATACTCGCTTAGCAGACAGACCCAATAAACATGTGCTTCGAGAAGGTGTAAAGTTTTATAAGCATTCAGGCTGACTGCGTATCACCTTTGTGCTTTTCACCACATTCTAGCATTATTAAAAGCAGTAATGGTGAGACACGAGAACTGTAAGCTGATCGGCTAATTAAAATAAATTCCGTGCACCGGTGCAGTGCTGGAAAATCAACACACTCAATGTAATTTCCACTCTGGGTAAAAGTCACAGCAAGATGTTTTTGCTTTTTCCAATAATCTTTTCCAAGCCATTAGAAAGTGGGGGGTTTTCTGTTTTTCTTCTGTTCATTCAAAGAGCAAGCTTTGAGATTAACCTGAAAATGTTATATGCGTAGACGCTCACTTCTCATCTCATCTCATTATCTCTAGCCGCTTTATCCTGCTCTACAGGGTCGCAGGCAAGCTGGAGCCTATCCCAGCCGACTACGGGTGAAAGGCGGGGTACACCCTGGACAAGTCGCCAGGTCATCACAGGGCTGACACATAGACACAGACAACCATTCACACCTACGGTCAATTTAGAGTCACCAGTTAACCTAACCTGCATGTCTTTGGACTGTGGGGGAAACCGGAGCACCCGGAGGAAACCCACGCGGACACGGGGAGAACATGCAAACTCCACACAGAAAGGCCCTCGCCGGCCACGGGGCTCGAACCCGGACCTTCTTGCTGTGAGGCGACAGCGCTAACCACTACACCACCGTGCCGCCTAGACGCTCACTTAAAAAATCTAATTAAGTAAAAATATCCTAAATATTAATAAGGAATAAAACAAGACAGGGCATCCTGAAGTGCTGTATTCCTTTTATATTGAAACAATTACAAATTGATATTCATCACAGAACAAACCACTATAATAATAATAATAATAATAATAGTGGCGGCACGGTGGTGTAGTGGTTAGCGCTGTCACCTCACAGCAAGAAGGTCGGGGTTCGAGCCCCGTGGCCGGCGAGGGCCTTTCTGTGTGGAGTTTGCATGTTCTCCCCGTGTCCGCGTGGGTTTCCTCCGGGTGCTCCGGTTTCCCCCACAGTCCAAAGACATGCAGGTTAGGTTAACTGGTGACTCTAAATTGAGCGTAGGTGTGAATGTGAGTGTGAATGGTTGTCTGTGTCTATGTGTCAGCCCTGTGATGACCTGGCGACTTGTCCAGGGTGTACCCCGCCTTTCGCCCGTAGTCAGCTGGGATAGGCTCCAGCTTGCCTGCGACCCTGTAGAACAGGATAAAGCGGCTAGAGATAATGAGATGAGATGAGAATTCTGCATGGCATTTTCCTGTCTCGCAAGAATAATATCATGTGGACAAGATGTGATCATTTTGATGTCCTGAGGGTCGCTTGCTCCATTTCGGGACCGTTTTCCTCCCTCTTGTGGTAAACAGTATGGAAACAGCCGAACGCAAGGGAGGAGCTTTAACTCATTAGCATAACTCTGAAACCGCGTCACACCAAGATGGCGGCGCCACCAAGAAAACATTGCGACTCTGGAGAGTTTTGAGTCACAGGGATGTAGTATGTGGTTGATTCACGAACAGATCGGTGAAGGAAAAGATGAATATGTCTTTTCTCTGTTACTGCTTTTGTGTTCTTGTTTCATTCTCTGTAAGATCAAAACATTAGGTGTATAACTCCTTACTCGCTACCGTGGAGTCAAGCGCATGCATTCTAAGGCTAAGATAGCTAAGCGCTAGCTAGAATGATTTAGTTATCTGTCCAGAAAAATGACATGTCATATAACCTTTCTCTATCTTGCAGTTGCACTCACTAGGCAGGCTTTCCTTTTCTTTTCCGCTGGCGGGAGAGACGAGTCCACCATGTTTGCCCACGCCGACTTGTTTTGGTTAAAAGTAGGTCAAATATGCCTCATGGTGGTCACGTGATATTGTTGCTCACTTGCTTCGGCAATCTCCGGAAGCTTAAAATGCAGGACACTTTTTATCTCGGAAAAATATTTACACATCGAATACATAGTGTGTGCAGCAGCAAAACATCTCGAAACTCTCAAAGCAACTTTGCAGTCAGCATATGAGTGGCATATTTCCCAGAAAAACACTCATGTCTCTGTAATATAAACAAACATATACAGTGCTGAGCGTAAATGAGTGCACCCGCTTGGAAAAGTAACATTTTAAACAATATCTCACTGAACACAAACAATTTCCAAAATGTTTACAAGACAAAGTTTAATATAACATCTGTTTAACTTATAACGTGAAAGTAAGGTTAATAATATAAACTTAGATTACACATTTTTCAGTTTTACTCAAATTAGGGTGGTGCAAAAATGAGTGCACCCCACAACAAAAACTACTACATCTAGTACTTTGTATGGCCTCCATGATTTTTAATGACAGCACCAAGTCTTCTAGGCATGGAATGAACAAGTTGGCGACATTTTTTTTTTTTTTTTAAAGATATTTTTTTGGGCTTTTTGTACCTTTATTGGATAGGACAGTGTAGAGACAGGAAATGAGCGGGAGAGAGAGAGATGGGAAGGGATCGGGAAATGACCTCGGGCCGGAATCGAACCCGGGTCGCCCGCATTCATGGCATGGCGCCTTAACCACCTGAGCCACGACGCCCCCAGTTGGCGACATTTTGCAACATCAATCTTTTTCCATTCTTCAACAATGACCTCTTTTAGTGACTGGATGCTGGATGGAGAGTGATGCTCAACTTGTCTCTTCAGAATTCCCCATAGGTGTTCGATTGGGTTCAGATCAGGAGACGTACTTGGCCACTGAATCACTTTCACCCTGTTCTTCTTCAGAAATCCAACAGTGGCCTTAGATGTGTGTTTAGGATCATTGTCATGTTGGAAAAGTGCAAGACGACCAAGGGCATGGAGTGATGGTAGCATCTTCTCTTTCAGTATAGAGCAATACGTCTGTGAATTCATGATGCCATCAATGAAATGCAGCTCCCCGACACCAGCAGCACTCATGCAGCCCCACATAAGGACACTGCCACCATCATGTTTCACTGTAGGCACCAGGCATTTTTCTTTGTATTCCTCACCTTTGCGACGCCATACAGTTTTGAAGCCATCAGTTCCAAAAACATTTATCTTGGTCTCATCACTCCAGAGTATAGAGTCCCAGTAGTCTTCAGTTTTGTCGGCATGGGCCCTGGCAAACTCAAGGTGGGCTTTTTTGTGCCTGGGCTTTAGGAGAGGCTTCTTTTGTGGACGCCATCCATGCATGCCATTCCTCTGCAGTGTACGCCGCATTGTGTCACGGGAAATAGTCACCCCAGTTTGGCTTTCTACTTCTTTAGATAACTGCAGTGAACTTGCATGCTGATTTTCTTCAACCTTTCTCATCAGAAGACGCTCCTGTCGAGGTGTTAACTTCCCTGGACGACCTGGACGTCTCTGTGAGATGGTTGCAGTTCCACCTTTCTTAAATTTTTGTGCCACTTCTGCTACAGTATTCTGACTGATAAGTAAAGCTTTGCTGATCTTCTTGTAGCCTTCACCTTTGTGGTGGAAAGAAATTATTTTCTTTGGGGAATTCTGAAGAGACAAGTTGAGCATCACTCTCCATCCAGTCACTAAAAGAGGTCGTTGTTGAAGAATGGAAAAAGATTGATGTTGCAAAATGTCGCCAACTTGTTCATTCCATGCCTAGAAGACTTGGTGCTGTCATTAAAATTCATGGAGGCCATACAAAGTACTAGATGTAGTAGTTTTTGTTGTGGGGTGCATTCATTTTTGCACCACCCTAATTTGAGTAAAACTGAAAAACGTGTAATCTAAGTTTATATTATTAACCTTACTTTCCCGTTATAAGTTAAACAGATGTTATATTAAACTTTGTCTTGTAAACATTTTGGAAATTGTTTGTGTTCATTGAGATATCGTTTAAAATGTTACTTTTCAAAGAGGGTGCACTCATTTACCCTGAGCACTGTATGTTTCTCAGCTTTATAATTTGACTGGATTCCGTTACACTTATAAGAACTTTAAAAAATTGTTGCCAGTACAGCAAAAATCGTCCTGCAAAATAATTTCCCTGATTATCCAGAGATCGCGAGTATGACTCGTGATGATACCACAGACATTTGTGGGTACCCAAGAGAGCAAACTTTCCCATGGCATACGCTCTTGGCACTGTCAATTACAGCGACACAGTGAAATCATATGTATCTGCGAGTTCATGTATGCTGAAGAGGGCAGATAGCTCTTTCCTTCTCGGGTTTTACACTGCTGTGTGACGCAACATGAGCAGCAGTTGGCTGTCTTCATGTTTCTCGGAGGCCTTTGACCTCTCCAGTTGGTAGCTGTTGTATGGTAGGCGAGAGCTGGCTGGAGGGTGGAGTTTTGCCAAGATGATACTGGGTAGAAAACGGGCAGAACATTAATCTTGATACGAATGCAGGGACGAGGATGTGCCAGTTTAGCTTCAGTAGGCTGTGATAGGCAAAGCTGAACTTTTCTGTATTCTGGAATTTGGATATATTGGGATATAGTGGGAATGTTGAAAATGTTTACCTCAGAACTAAAGCACTACTTGATGTCTGCGGGAGAGTCAGGGGTTTACTCTGTGTCATGTTATCACAGGTGCAACTGGAGCTCAGGCTCTGTAGAGGATCACCGCAGGCCTACTGTGATCCATACCAGCCTCTCTCTCTCCACACACACACACACACACACACACACACACACACACAACTTACATAAAAAGCCAGCTCCACTGCAGCTTTCAGAGTAGAATTTCAGATCCTGCCCTGCGATGACCTGGCGACTTGTCCAGGGTGTACCCCGCCTTTTGCCCGTAGTCAGCTGGGATAGGCTCCAGCTTGCCTGTGACCCTGTAGAACAGGATAAAGCGGCTAGAGATAATGAGATGAGATGAGATTTCAGATCCCAGAACGAGGACTGATGTTGTTGAGGATAAAGCACTTCAGGTCTCAGCTAGTCTGAACCAGGAACACATAAACATGACAGCAAACTAGCATCATGAAGCTACGTCACATGTCTCGTGTCATGGAACACCAGAGCACAAATATAGCACATGGTATTATAAACACACTCAGAATAGTAACACATTTAAATAGTGCAAGGTGTCTGATAGGCAGGGGGTCATGATGACTGAGGAGGCGGATGACGCTGAAGGAAAAAATGAGTGAGGAAGAACACAATACTTGCACAATGTATAGCATTAAAGGAACACTTCAGCATTTTCCAAAGAATGCACATTTGTGTCTGAGTTGTGTACACGCCATCATCTGGATGGTGGCATATGTTACTCCAAAACCTATATGTACCTTTTGAGCATTGATGTTGCCTTCACAGATGTGCAACTTATCCCTGCCATGGGCACTAACACACCCCCTTACCATCACCGATGCTGGCTTTTGAACTTTGTACTGGACGGTCCTTTTCCATTAGCCCAGACGACACAGCATCCATGATTTCCAAAAAGAGTTTGAAATATGGACTCGTCAGACCACAACACACGTTTGCACTTTACATCAGTCCATCTCAGACGACTTCAGGTCCAGAGAATTTGGTGGCGTTTCTGGATGCTTTTGATGTATGGCTTTTGCTTTGCATGGTCGATGCTGCTACGAACTGTGTTTACTGACAGTTTTCTGACGTGTTCCCAAACCCATGTAGTAATATTCTTTATATAAGAAGAAGAAACCTTTATTTGGTCACATGCACACTTCAAGCACAGTGAAATTCATCCTCTGCATTTAACCCATCTGAAGCAGTGAACACACACACACACACAGCGCCCGGGGAGCAGTCAGGGATTTGGTACCTTGCTCAAGGGCAGCTCAGCCCAAGGCCACCCCTCGCCAACCTAACTGCATGTCTTTGGATTGTGGGGGAAACTGGAGCACCCAGAGGAAACCCACGCAGACACGGGGAGAACATGCAAACTCCACACAGAAAGGCCCTCGCCGGCCGCTGGGTTCAAACCTGGAACCTTCTTTCTGTGAGGCCACCGTGCTAACCACTACACCACCGTGCCGCCATAATCATGTCAGATTTTAATGCAGTGCCGCCTGAGGGATCAAAAGTCACAGGCGTTCAGTGTTGGTTTTCAGACTTGCCTCTTCTATACAGAGATTTCCCTGGATTCTCTGAATTTTTTGATAATATTATGGATTGTCGATGGTGAAATCCCTAAATTCCTTGCCACTGTACATTGAGAAATGTTGTTCTTAAACAAGTGGGCTATTTGCCCAAGCAGTTTTTCCACACAGTGGTGAACCTCGTCCCATCCTTGCTTATAAACAACTGAGCCTGTCCAATTACCAGTTAACCTGTTTACCTATGGAATGTTACAAACAGGTGTTTTTTGAGCATTCTACTAAGTTCTTCGTCTTTTGTTTCCCCTGTTTCAACTTTTTTGGAACGTATTGCAGGCACCAAATTCAGAATGAGTGTATATTTATAAAAAAAAACAATAAAGTTTATCAGTTTGAACATTAAATACAGTGGTGCTTGAAAGTTTGTGAACCCTTTAGAATTTTCTATATTTCTGCATAAATATGACCTAAAACATCAGATTTTCACACAAGTCCTAAAAGTAGATAAAGAGAACCCAGTTAAACAAATGAGACAAAAATATTATACTTGGTCTTTTATTTATTGAGGAAAATGATCCAATATTACATATCTGTGAGTGGCAAAAGTATGTGAACCTTTGCTTTCAGTATCTGGTGTGACCCTCTTGTGCAGCAATAACTGCAACTAAACATTTGCGGTAACTGTTGATCAGTCCTGCACACCGGCTTGGAGGAATTTCAGCCCATTCCTCCATACAGAACAGCTTCAACTCTGGGATGTTGGTGGGTTTCCTCACATGAACTGCTCGCTTCAGGTCCTTCCACAACATTTCCATTGGATTAAGGTCAGGACTTTGACTTGGCCATTCCAAAACATTCACTTTATTCTTCTTTAACCATTCTTTGGTAGAACGACTTGTGTGTTCAGGGTCGTTGTCTTGCTGCATGACCCACCTTCTCTTGAGATTCAGTTCATGGACAGATGTCCTGACATTTTCCTTTAGAATTTGCTGGTATAATTCAGAATTCATTGTTCTATCAATGATGGCAAGCCGTCCTGGCCCAGATGCAGCAAAACAGGCTCAAACCATGATACTACCACCACCATGTTTCACAGATGGGATCAGGTTCTTATGCTGGAATGCAGTATTTTCTTTTCTCCGAACATAACGCTTCTCATTTAAACCAGAAAGTTCTATTTTGGTCTCAGTCCACAAAACATTTTTCCAATAGCCTTCTGGCTTGTCCATGTGATCTTTAGCAAACTGCAGACGAGCAGCAATGTTCTTTTTGTAGAGCAGTGGCTTGCTCCTTGCAACCCTGCCATGCACACCATTGTTGTTCAGTGTTCTCCTGATGGTGGATTCATGAACTTTAACATTAGCCAATGTGAGAGGGGCCTTCAGTTGCTTAGAAGTTACCCTGGGGTCCTTTGTGACCTCGCCGACTATTACACGCCTTGCTCTTGGAGTGATCTTTGTTGGTTGACCACTTCTGGGGAGGGTAACAATGGTCTTGAATTTCCTCCATTTGTACACAATCTGTCTGACTGTGGATTGGTGGAGTCCAAACTCTTTAGAGATGGTTTTGTAACCTTTTCCAGCCTGATGAGTATCAACAACGCTTTTTCTGAGGTCCTCAGAAATCTCCTTTGTTCGTGCCATGATACACTTCCACAAACGTGTTGTGAAGATCAGACTTTGATAGATCCCTGTTCTTTAAATAAAACAGGGTGCCCACTCACACCTGATTGTCATCCCATTGATTGAAAACACCAGACTCTAATTTCACCTTCAAATTAACTGCTAATCCTAGAGGTTCACATACTTTTGCCACTCACAGATATGTAATATTGGATCATTTTCCTCAATAAATAAATGACCAAGTATAATATTTTTGTTTCATTTGTTTAACTGGGTTCTCTTTATCTACTTTTAGGACTTGTGTGAAAATCTGATGATGTTTTAGGCCATATTTATGCAGAAATATAGAAAATTCTAAAGGGTTCACAAACCTTCAAGCACCACTGTATTTAATATTTATTGGCAGAATTCAGCCAATATTATAAGTGAGTTTGGAGTAAACAGGTTTCTTGTTTATTTCTCAGTGCACAGAAACACGTTCCTGTCCTTGGGTATCACATATTCTGTACACTACAGGTCAAAGTTAAGTCAAAAAACAGTATCCACAAATAGTGATGTTTTTGGTATTCATAACAGTGGATGGATAAAATCGATGTTGAAAGCGTGTCACGCTTGAATGTTATGTCAGAGTGAGTTATCAGGCAGAGGCAGAGGAATGGGGAAAGACCCAAAAGTGAGTCATCCAGCTCAGATCTGTTGCGTAAGTAGAGAATAGTGTAGTGTGTGTGTGTGTGTGTCTGTGTGTGAGAGCTACATGCAGCCCATAAACACAGGTGCTGTTCAACTGCGTCTGAAAACAGCAGGAGGTTGGATACAAGTCTTCGAGTTGTTTTTAAGTCAGAATTGTCAGCAGGAAGATAAATGATGTGGTTGAACAGGACATTTTAAATGCTTTGTCGTATAATAATCATATGATCAAGAGAAAAAATGTCAACACATATACATATTGTGTTTACAACAAATTGTACTATGTGGGAATATTTATATAATAGCGTGACTCATTGTGCTGGAGGTTGGTTGCCAGTAGACGTGAGGTTCAATACCATTCTTAGACTGAGTATTTTTACTCGCAGTTCAGTCTTACTTATAAAGGTGACATGGCCTTGCCCATTGTCTCTTATTTATTTATTTATTTAACTTTTTTTTTTTCTCTCAAAAAGACAGAACAGTACGATCTTTTGCCTTTTGAAACGTACTGGAACATGCAGTGCAGCTTGGCTTCAATCTGTTCAGCTTATGCAGTAGAGTCTGGGAAGAAGCTCACTGTGTTGTATAACGTAAGCTGTTGTACACCTCCGTAAGCTGTGGGGCTTGATCTGCTTATATGGTTTTATTCTATCCACATTCACTGGATATGAGCAATCGGATGCTCTGATTGGCTACTCGACTACTAGGCTATCAGCTCATATACTGTGAGTAGAGAAAAACAAAATGGCGGTGCATGTTGCTGAACCAACCAAGTACGAAATAAAAACTCTACTCGAAAACAAAACCCCCAAAAATACAAAAAAAACCCCAAACAACAAAATATGGAAGAAAAGTATTTGATGGTAAGAACGTATCTTTTTTTATTTTTCAAGAATTATTATCACATTTTTCACAAATTGCTCCTGACATTTCGCCGGTTTGTTTACATTCTTCATCTTTAAGCATTAAAATGTGTTGAATTTTTTTTAGACTGGTTCAAAAGCTCAAAGAAGTTTGAAAATTACCCAACTGAAATGTCAAAAAGTCAAAGCCCTTCCCGCACCATTCATGGCGCATTTGGCGGCGCCGATCTCCGTTTCGTAGCCCTCGGCCTCTCGCCTACAGTCAACTGAACAACTGAAATGTCCAAGGAAGAATTAAATAAATGTCTAAAGCTATTCTATACCTCAGCACGACAGCAAGATGGCGCTTTCTACAAAAAAAACAAGACTAAAGTCAATTCGTGCCGCCATCGATAGGTTTTTAAGAAGTTTACCTAAGCAGAAATGATTTTGTCAGACATTTTGTATAAAGTTTTTATTTATCAAATTTGCAAAAAATATAAATATTTTGTTTCTCAAAATCCAGTGAATGTGGATAGAATAAAACAGTTATTCCACTCACTCTCATCGTACACGGCTTATAGTTATCAGCTCATGTACGACTAGATTTCGTGAAATAATTGTTAAATATACAGCAACATTATTGGCAATAAGGAACAATTGTTTAAAACTCGTATTAAAAAATGCTACATCCATAACAACAAATTGTTCTTGATGAAAAACAACAGCACAAAATGCAGCTCATGTGTAATTAGACCAATGATTGGAATCATGTGTTGTTTTTAAAATCATGTTGTTGCCCATGATGAGAAACAGCTTACAACTGTGCAAGCTCAGTAGTGCTTTCCAAGAATCTAAGAAGCCAAGAATCAAGATCAAATTCAGGTCAAATCTCAGCCTGGCTAAGATAAACAGAGATGGAATGGGGACTAGAGTCAAAACCAGGAACTCATGGACCCAGGAAATGCTTTGATATTCCAAAAACAAGGACCTCATGACGACAAATGCACAACAAAATGTCACGGCACTACAAATAAACAGCAGGCAAAATACACACAGACGAATGAATCAAAGACTAACACAGAACAGGTGAACACAGTAGGATAACAAGTCAAAGGCAGGACAAAAACAGAACCAAAGGCACATGGAGAACATAATAAATAAAAGCAGATGGAGAACTCAAAGTAAAACACAAAAGCAAAGCTCGTTGCACGAACAGAGAGAATGTGTAACATGAACATTTTTGTCCTTCACACCACTGAAACGTTTGCTGAAAAGTGAGGACTGAAACATATGATTGTGGTTTAGTAATGCTTTGGTGCTGTGATATTTTAGTCTAAAATGTGGCTGCCTCTGGTAGGAGGTTAAGACCTTGTCATATAGTATAAAGCAGACGGGAACCATCAGGGCCTTCTAGGTGTTCAGACAAGCCCAAACATATCAGCATTTCAAATGTTATATTGAATTTCTTTCATTCTTTCATAATTTTATAATAATTATTCTCTTCTACAACCCCGATTCCAAAAAAGTTGGGACAAAGTACAAATTGTAAATAAAAACGGAATGCAATGATGTGGAAGTTTCAAAATTCCATATTTTATTCAGAATAGAACATAGATGACATATCAAATGTTTAAACTGAGAAAATATATCATTTAAAGAGAAAAATTAGGTGATTTTAAATTTCATGACAACAACACATCTCAAAAAAGTTGGGACAAGGCCATGTTTACCACTGTGAGACATCCCCTTTTCTCTTTACAACAGTCTGTAAACGTCTGGGGACTGAGGAGACAAGTTGCTCAAGTTTAGGGATAGGAATGTTAACCCATTCTTGTCTAATGTAGGATTCTAGTTGCTCAACTGTCTTAGGTCTTTTTTGTCGTATCTTCCGTTTTATGATGCGCCAAATGTTTTCTATGGGTGAAAGATCTGGACTGCAGGCTGGCCAGTTCAGTACCCGGACCCTTCTTCTACGCAGCCATGATGCTGTAATTGATGCAGTATGTGGTTTGGCATTGTCATGTTGGAAAATGCAAGGTCTTCCCTGAAAGAGACGTTGTCTGGATGGGAGCATATGTTGCTCTAGAACCTGGATATACCTTTCGGCATTGATGGTGTCTTTCCAGATGTGTAAGCTGCCCATGCCACACGCACTAATGCAACCCCATACCATCAGAGATGCAGGCTTCTGAACTGAGCACTGATAACAACTTGGGTCGTCCTTCTCCTCTTTAGTCCGAATGACACGGCGTCCCTGATTTCCATAAAGAACTTCAAATTTTGATTCGTCTGACCACAGAACAGTTTTCCACTTTGCCACAGTCCATTTTAAATGAGCCTTGGCCCAGAGAAGACGTCTGCGCTTCTGGATCGTGTTTAGATACGGCTTCTTCTGTGAACTATAGAGTTTTAGCTGGCAACGGCGGATGGCACGGTGAATTGTGTTCACAGATAATGTTCTCTGGAAATATTCCTGAGCCCATTTTGTGATTTCCAATACAGAAGCATGCCTGTATGTGATGCAGTGCCGTCTAAGGGCCCGAAGATCACGGGCACCCAGTATGGTTTTCCGGCCTTGACCCTTATGCACAGAGATTCTTCCAGATTCTCTGAATCTTTTGATGATATTATGCCCTGTAGATGATGATATGTTCAAACTCTTTGCAATTTTACACTGTCGAACTCCTTTCTGATATTGCTCCACTATTTGTCGGCGCAGAATTAGGGGGATTGGTGATCCTCTTCCCGTCTTTACTTCTGAGAGCCGCTGCCACTCCAAGATGCTCTTTTTATACCCAGTCATGTTAATGACCTATTGCCAATTGACCTAATAAGTTGCAATTTGGTCCTCCAGCTGTTCCTTTTTTGTACCTTTAACTTTTCCAGCCTCTTATTGCCCCTGTCCCAACTTTTTTGAGATGTGTTGCTGTCATGAAATTTCAAATGAGCCAATATTTGGCATGAAATTTCAAAATGTCTCACTTTCGACATTTGATATGTTGTCTATGTTCTATTGTGAATACAATATCAGTTTTTGAGATTTATAAATCATTGCATTCCGTTTTTATTTACAATTTGTACTTTGTCCCAACTTTTTTGGAATCGGGGTTGTAATTCCCCCTCATTTTCAATTAAATTTGCTTCAGAAATGAAAGGGTTACTGTCCGAAAACATTAAAATTGAGTTAGCCAATGAGATTTTTTTTGGTTTGTTGTCTCTAGGCTAAGAAGAGTTTAGAGCTGCTCACTCATTGGTTAGGACTTTATTGCTGGGACAGAAGGCCATGGCAGCGTATGTTTATGTAGGAAGTGACAGATGAATTAACCAATCAGATTTTGATTTATACTGAGAGGGACCAAAAATTTATTGCCCTCGGCCTTCTTGAAGGCCAACGTGAGCTTAACCGCAAGTCAGCGCCGTCAGTGCAGCAGTGAAGCCACCTTCCAGCCGGTGTAACGTTCATCAGTAGTGTTAGCGAATGCTAATAAAACAGTCAAGCCAGTGCTATCCAGAGCTACAGGCTAAAAACCGAGAAACTAAGATTTCTTTTTCCAGACTCTTCTTCCATGCTGCAGTATTTTTCACTCAGACTTAAGTATTCATTTCCCTGTGTAATTTACTTAGTGGGCGGCACGGTGGTGTAGTGGTTAGCGCTGTCGCCTCACAGCAAGAAGGTCCTGGGTTCGAGCCCCAGGGCCGGCGAGGGCCTTTCTGTGTGGAGTTTGCATGTTCTCCCCGTGTCCGCGTGGGTTTCCTCCGGGTGCTCCGGTTTCCCCCACAGTCCAAAGACATGCAGGTTAGGTTAACTGGTGACTCTAAATTGACCGTAGGTGTGAATGTGAGTGTGAATGGTTGTCTGTGTCTATGTGTCAGCCCTGTGATGACCTGGCGACTTGTCCAGGGTGTATCCCGCCTTTCGCCCGTAGTCAGCTGGGATAGGCTCCAGCTTGCCTGCGACCCTGTAGAAGGATAAAGCGGCTAGAGATAATGAGATGAGATGAGAATTTACTTAGTTACTTTTAAAATCAACATCGACAGCTACAGACAACGGAGCGACCTGGCACCCTTCCGCTAATCCCTTACAAAATCCTTTGCCCTGCTGTTTTTTTGGTGTGTCTGGCTAAGGTTTAGCTGAGCTCAAGTCCCAGCTTTAATAGTAACGGTTCACCACTGACATATGGATATTTTAATATCCAAATCATCACATTAGTGGTTGTGGTACACAATACACTCTGTAACAGAAATCTCATTTGAAAGCCTGCAGTCTGATTTGATGAAAATGTCCAAATGCACAAACCTGAGAATTTAAATGAGACTGGAATCTTGTGCATGGAATAAAGAAGATGATTTTCCATTAATGTCTTTAATTTTTAAAACAGTCCAGGAAGGCATTTTAGATTATTATAATTTTTTAAATGGTGTTTTTCAGAAAGAAACGCAGTTGAGTAAATATATACGGCTTGTGTAAATATACAGTGTATCGAATACATCCAGTTTGTTTATCCTTTTAAATAAATCCATGTGTAATGCATTTTTATATTCTCAAAGGATGCCATTAATTCTGGTCTTGAATCTGTTTTGATTGTTTAACTGCAGTGCTTTGGTTCTGCTATTTCTGTCCTGGCTTGTTATCCCTTTGCAAGTGCTGATGCGCTGCACATTTTTCTTTTCTCTGCTTCTGAAATAGCAACAGTGTACGCCTGGCTATTTAAAGCTCAATCGATATCCTTTTCCACCAACCTGCTTTTCTGTTCTGCGCATCATATGGATGGGTTCTCTCACATCGATTTTGCAGATCAGCAATTTAATTGTGGCACACTGCAGACTCCAGAGTGTGGGATGGGCCGGAGAGAGAAGGGGTATCCCTCTCTGTACCTATATTTAGCTCGCTGCGTCGCAAGGCGAGGAAAAAAACCTGCAACAGGAAGCCTGATCAATCCTCCACTTCACGGAGACTGTTGCTACCCAAAGCAGGCAAAAAAAAAAAACAACAACAACAGCATCCTACCTACTCACCCAGCCTCTTTCTCCAATCCTGCTTCACTCTGAACAAACTGAATCTAACCTAACCAACCTTGACTTGGATCTCCGGCAGGTCCTTGAGCTCCTCCTGGGGTGACCTTCTGTCAGCAACTGATCTTGGGCTTCTCCATCCTTCTTCGAGATGAGCTACAAATAACTCGATGTATTATGCATAGCCATGCTCAACACAATCCTCAGATGAGGAAGAAGTAGGAGAAGCTCAGGATGGAGAAAACCAGCATAAAATGGCACAAAAAGGAGACAAAAGCAGCTGGGTATTTGCGCCTGCTGGCTTTCAGGAAGGCGCTGAAATATCAAGGCACCCACTCACAGCTGTTCTTTCATATAACACAATCAGGCACTTTGGCTTTGGAGGGATTTAACCAGCCTGGGATTAGCAATTAATATCTAAAAGTAGATCGGGCAGAATATGGAATATTCTATATCTGTAGCTGTATTGGATTAAATTGCATGCAATTACATGCTATTCTCTATTGGAGACAATGACGTGCCATGTATAGGACTTATATAATATATAGGAGTCCTACAGAACTTCTTCTTCTTCTTCTTCTTCTACTTCTTCTTCATGTCTATGATGTCTGAACACCCTAAAACCTTATGTTAATTAAATGTAAAAATCAAACAATTACCTTTTTTTTTTAGATATTATTGCCACCAAAAGAAAAAACAACAACAACAAGCGTTTACCATGTTAACATTTCTCACTTCAAGGAATTTTCAATAACATTTTATACACATCCCAGTCAACATACCACATGAATATTTAACAGTTATCCCGCAAAATCGAGTCGTACATGAGCTGATAGCTGACGAGGCGCGTAGCACCGAGTTGGTTATAAACCATGTATGACTCGATCTTGTTGAATAACCGTTTTATTCTATCCACATTCACTGGATTTTGAGAAACAGAGCATATTTATTTTTATTGTTTACAAATTCAATAAATAAAAACTTTATACAAAACGTCCGACAAAATAATTTCCACTTAGAATGTAAACAAACCGGCGAAATGACAGTAGCAATTTGTGAAAAAATTCTATAATAATAATTTTTGAAAAATAAAAAAAATACATTCTTTCCATGAAATACTTTTATTCCATATTTTGTTGCTATTTTAGTATTTTCGAGTAGAGTTTTATCTCGTCCTCGGTTGGTTCAGCAACATGCTCCTCCATTTTTTTCTCTCCTCATGGTATATGAGCTGATATCCTAGTTGTAGAGTGTGCAATTGCTCATATCCAGTGAATATGGATAGAATAAAATGCTTTATAAACATTATGATATTATTTTACGTGACTTGTTTGTTTATTGTCAGCTCATGTATTGAAAAAACAGACTTAAATGATACATTTATTTTATTATCCAAAAGAGCTAAATAAGTCAATACAATTGATGCACCAGTATAAAAATCTCATTGGAATGATTAGAATTATATAATAAGTGGGGAAAAAAAATCACATTATTCAATTTAATCAATTTTGGTACAGCATTAATTTTTTAATTCTTAAATTACACATTATACTAAACTAGGGATGGGGAAAATGTTGGAAATAACAGACCACACTGTCCACTTGTGGTGGGTCTGTGCCCACTTCACGCTCAGATTCCTGTTCTTGGCTGACAGGACTCGGACCCTGTGTAGTTTCCTGCTGTTGTAGCCCAACCATCTCAAATCTGGTCTCTATCTGGTGATTAACTTGGCCAGGGTAAACCTTTCCACTGTTTTTCTCCTGAAGTCCTTTGCTGTGTAGCAGTGTGTTTTGGGTCATTGTCTTGCTGCATGATGAAATTCCTCCCAATTAGATTGGATACATTTCTATGTAAACTGGCAGACAGAACGTTTCTGTAGACTTCTGAATTCATTCTGCTGCTACCGTCAGGAGTTACATCACCAATAAATATTAGTGAGACCATTCCAGAAACAGCCGTGCAAGCCCAAGCCATGACACTACCTCCACCGTGCATGATCAATGAGCTCATATGCTTTGGATCTTGAGCATATCCTTTCTTTCTCAATGACTTTGGTAGAGGTTAATCTTGGTTCCTTGGTTCCAGAACTTTTGCTGCACATCTCTGTATTTCTTTGTGAATTCCAATCTGGTCTTCTGATTCTTACCGCTGATGAGTGGTTTGTATCATTTGGTATGGCCTCTATATTTCTGCTCTCAAAGTCTGTGATACCTTCACCCCTGGCCTGTGGAGGTTGTTGGTGACATCACTGACTGTTGTTTTTGGGTTCTGACAGTGTTCCTGTGATCAACTGCTGTTGTTTTTCTTGACCGGACTGTTTGATGTCTAGTTGGTTGGCCACCATTGGTTTCTTTCTTTTTCAGGACATTCCAAATACTTTTTTTTTTTTTTACTATCCCTGATAGTTGTGCTTTAGCTCTGGTCTAATTTCCTTCTTTTCTTGGCTTTAAATTGACTTGCTTTTCTCCCATAGACAGCTCTATGGTCTTCATGTTGGTTTATCCTTTTTAACAATAAATGCACTGTTCACAGGCAAAACCCAGAGCTCAAACCAAGAGGGGACACTCAGAGCTATATGGGCTTTGCACCGTCACGTGACCCCCATGGCAACGGTAACTACGTTGCCATGACAGAAGGCATGCTAAAACCAAAGAGATGGCTACAAGAGAGACAGAACGCATGCCGTCTCTCCCGAAATACTGTGATTTCTTTAGGCCCTGAAGAGCGAAAAATGTATTTAAAAAAACTAGAATGCATGAGTAATTTTGATCCCTAAGAGCAAGTCCTGCTATTTCTGTGTCAAGTTTTTTTTCTTCTTGGCCTTAGAAGATAAAAAATCAATGTCTCGGAAATCTTGGCATGGTATTTTTGTTACAGGTGTCGGCAGGGTTTTTTCTAGAAAAATTTAGTATGAGGGCGCTCACCATGGCGAGGGAGCGAAGCGGGGGGGGATGGTGCTGGTTGTCCGTCCCCCCCTCCACCGTGCGAAGCCTTTGAGAAATTGAGGCTACAATGGGACATTCTGAGGCTATCTGAGAGGGAAATTGTAACAAATTGTCTGTCAACATTGAAAAAGAAAGAAGTAATCTTCTTCTGCCCCGGACAGTCTTTGGCTTTCTTCCGTTTCGTGCCGCGGGATGACATCTTTAAATGCCCAAGTGTCAACAAAAACAACTCGCGAACTACTTCTGTCAAAAGCTCCCGCGCCGGTGGGTGAAAGGTCATTCAGTCTCGAGAAATCTCACTCTACAAGTCAGCTGACCTTGTATGTAACCCATGTCAAATCTCGCGAGAGCAGCCGCGACAAGTAAACAAACAACATGGCGCCTCAGTCTGGAAAACGCCAATTCGGATCATTTTTGCACCGTCTGGCGGTGTATCTACTATGATTGGAATATTTTTGGAGTAATTATAACGTATTTGATGATCAGACACATTGTCACGTGGTGTTGCTGGGATGTTTTCATGGAGAAAAGATCGTTTTGAGAAAGATTGCATGTTGTGCAGTAGCATATAAGTGCATGGCCTGAGTGTGACTTGGGGTTCAATCGGCATTTCGGTAAAGGGGCGCACGCCGAGAGTAAGAGGGCGCAGCGCCCCTGTTCCCCGGTTTAGACGAAAGCCTGGGTGTCGGCATAGACCACTTACAAGGAACAGCCGTGCATGTTTTTGCTTTCATCATTTGAATTCCTGCTTCAACTGCAAACAATAATGCTCCGACATGTGAGCAGGTTTGACCCCAGCTAGCCATAGAGTTGCAGTGGGCTGTTAATAGACTACTGTCGTTTTTAACAGCTATCCAAGGTTTCAAAGGAGTTTCATTTAGTGACTTGTTGTTGATTTACGAGTGGAAGTAAACAAAGCGATCCCTCAGAAATACCAACCTTTCCGATTAGAATCTTCACATTTTCTGCTGCTTTACCTACAAAGATACATCTTAACCAACCAGCCACACAAAACTGGTCAGCTTCGAGGCTTTAGTAGACCTTGATTTGATCTTTCATGTAAAGACTCGTAGAGAACAGCAAGTAGGTCACTATGTCAGGGAATTCCACAACAAGCCACATTTCCATCGACTCCGAAAAAAAAAAAGAGTCGTGACATTATAGGGATCGATATTACTGGTGCATTCTAGTTTTTTCGTAATTTTTTCCCTCTTCAGTGACTAAATAATTGTGATATTTCAGGAAAGAAGGCACATGTTCTGTCTCTCTTGTGGCCATTTGGTTTTAGCGTGCCTCCAGTCACGGCGATGTATTTACCATTGCTGTGGGGATCACGTGATGGTGCAAAGCCTCTGTTAATTGTTGAAACAGTCGATCTAACAGGGCACACCCGGGCAACAAGAAACACCTCTCAGTCGCGGGTGTGTTCCAATATTTTTGGTCACTCGAAAAATGAGTGTGTTCGAACAAAAGGTGGCGTTTTTCTAAGTTGTTTGATGTATTTTGTTGCAAATATCGGGAAATGAAAGTTGAATTTCTGATCTTTTAATGACAAACCTAAACGTCTTTCATCCAAATGTGTATTGAAAAAACAAAAGAAGTCGCTTTAATGTTCCAATACTTTTGGAACGGACTGAGTATGGTGAAAATTCTGATTTTAGAGCGGGATGGTGATGCTGCCCTAGATGCTGTATTAAGTACAGTGGCGGAGACTATGAGCTTACAGGTTTACTGCTCATTATTTTAGAAAATATTTGGTATAAAACTTATTTTCACATGTAATCAATCAGAGTAACAGTGGAATTGGTTAGTGTGATATCTTAGAAACGTGCATTGTGGCTGAAAACAGTTTATCACAACATCCCAGGATATTGTAGCATTCTCTTAAATAATTAAATAAACAAGAACAAGATTTTGAACATGAACATTTCACGGTAATTGGCACAAATTGATGCAGAACATGAACAGCAGGTCGATGTGTCCTGTGTGATATCATTAAATTATTATCCTTTTATATTAGTGCTGCTCTGTGGTACTGTAAAAGCCTGTGATTTCAAAGGTGACATCTTTACTATAATTAGCCTCACATAGAAGTCTCAAGGGCCCCTTGTGTTACTAAATAAAGCACAGTACAGTCTCTGTTCCCCCGGTCACCCCCCCGACTCACGACTCGAATACCCTCTACGATCATCAGCATCGCTGCCACAGTCTCTGGCAACTGGAGTTGCTAAGCAACAGAGTCAGGTCAGTAATGGGTAGTCGTGTTCTCTTTCTCTCTGTCTTTCTCTCTTCTTTCATTTCCCTTTTTTTCGGGTGGCGATGCAGTCGACGCCTCTCCGTTTCAGGATGCTGAAATATTCATGAAGGATTCACTGGGTAACATGTCCCCGATGAAGTGTACGATACTACGGCACAAGCACATGCTGAACAGCTCTGAAAACATCAATGCACATGCCTGACTGCGAACGTGGACTTAATGTCCATGGATGTAGTGTTCTCACAGATCATGACTGATCTGTATTCATCTGTCAGTCTGGGTTTTTTTTTTTCACTGAACGATTGACTTTCATGACGAGCGTGCTGTCAGAGCATATTATGCAATCGACAGGCTCTTTGTTCTTGCTTGGAACAATTAGCGTTTCAGAGACGATTAATTTCTTGCGTTTTGACGTTTTATTTCACCTTGTTTAAGGATGTGTCATGAATCAAGAATCACGGCTCGTTGCGTTTTAATGCGTCTTGTCCTACAGCCTGTTCAATACCCAGGAGACTCATTTATTTTTTAACAACCGAACCACAAAACCTGGCTCTCATCACTTTTTCATTGCCGTTCTCCCATTCGAAAGTCACGCCTGTGGCTTCGAGGATGATCCTAAGGGCCAGTCGGGATCTCAGATTCATGTCCTTTAGCCCTGTTTTTGCTTTAATAAGCACACCTTATCCCTAGCTCTGTCTCGCTTGCTGGGTATCTCATGCCTACACTATAGCTTGGACTGGCTGAACAGCAACGCTATCGCTCTATCAGCTGGTGTGCCCCTGGCTTGTACTCTCTGGCTAAATAAAGCGCCGCCTCACAACCAGGCAGCAGCCCAACACAAGTCGAGCGAATACAGCACAGTACAGCACAGGCACCATGTGTAGTATCACTAGTGACGCCAGCGCCGGATGAAGAACATAAAAAAGCCCAAATCTTGGAATTGCACATTGTCATCGTGCCATTTTGTCAGCCCACAGTGACTGTACTATATTTGCATTTGAAAGCGGGTGCTAATTATTAGATGCCGTAATGTTGTTCCTGTGCATTTTGCGTATTTTGATTGCATCAGAGCCTTGCGCAGGAGAATTATTTTGCTTACAAGTAAGCAATCAGATTTTGTCTCATTGATATTGAAGTATATGGAAAATATCTGCTTTTATGAACATTTTGAATTGATTCAAAGTTTGCCTTAAGAAAACATTTAAACAGAATTTTACTAAAAGATGACTCAAGGCCCGGTTCCACAATACCAATAACTATAACTATAAATAAATCAGTCCCTTGCAGTTTATGTAAATGGTGGTCACACCAGACCGATAACGATCCCTATAGCCCAGGCCTGGGTTTATCCGTATCGCTGAGATTGCTTCTGGAGCCATTTTTCCAGGCCTGGACCTCATCTCATCTCATCTCATCATCTCTAGCCGCTTTATCCTTCTACAGGGTCGCAGGCAAGCTGGAGCCTATCCCAGCTGACTACGGGCGAAAGGCGGGGTACACCCTGGACAAGTCGCCAGGTCATCACAGGGCTGACACATAGACACAGACAACCATTCACACTCACATTCACACCTACGGTCAATTTAGAGTCACCAGTTAACCTAACCTGCATGTCTTTGGACTGTGGGGGAAACCGGAGCACCCGGAGGAAACCCATGGGGAGAACATGCAAACTCCACACAGAAAGGCCCTCGCTGGCCCCGGGGCTCGAACCCAGGACCTTCTTGCTGTGAGGCGACAGTGCTAACCACTACACCACCGTGCCGCCAGGCCTGGACCTGATCCGATAAAACGTCTGACCAATCAGGTAATTGTTACGTACATGTGACGTTGTCTGAGCACGTGCTGTTTTTCCCCGGGCATCTTTGTACATCCTTGTTGCATTATGAAATCACGGAATACGGATTCACGTAAAATAAAATATATAATACAAAGCACGGATCTCTTATTCATGGATATGTGATTTTCCGTGAAATGTCAATCGTAAATGAATAAAGTAAACATACAAGGGTAAGTCAGAAAGTTCTAAGACAGATGTTATGGTATCATTTCAAAAGGTGTGAAAGATATCCCCCAGAATTCTACAAAGAAGGAATCCTCCGATGGAAACACCGCTTGCAGAAGCGTTTAGACTTAAATGGAGGATATGTAGAGAAATAGCTTTGTTATTTTCATAAATAAAGATTTTTTTTTTCAATTTGTCTTAGAACTTTTTAACTAACGCAAGTAAGATATTTTAATTATGAACATCGACAGTCCAAACATTGAATTGTTTCAGACTTCTTAATTTTTTATCCGTGATGCATCATCTGTATGAAATCGGTAACTAATCTGTAATATACTGAAACGTCCGTGACCAATCCGTAAATTATTAGCATCCGGGATGCATCCGTATTAAAATCTGTAACCGCTCTGTATTTTGTATCCTTTTTTTATTATATTTCCGTAATCCGTGACCTATCCGTATTATCTCAACAACCAAAGTGTGTACATGGGTTGTTTTGAAGCCCAAGCTGTACAGTACGACCCGGAATAATGTGCTACTACTTGGAAAAAACTTCAAGTCAAGTTTATTTGTATAGCGCTTTTAACAATAAACATTGTCGCAAAGCAGCTTTACAGAATTTGAATGACTTAAAACATGAGCTAATTTTATCCCTAATCTATCCCCAATGAGCACGACGGTGGCAAGGAAAAACTCCCTCAGACGACATGAGGAAGAAACCTCGAGAGGAACCAGACTCAAAAGGGAACCCATCCTCATTTGGGCAACAACAGACAGCATGACTATAACATTAACAGTTTTAACATGAAGTCAGTTTCGTTGATGTTGTAACTCTTCATTGATGGAAACTTGAGTGCAAAACTGTTCATGACAACTGCAGTCCTAAAGTTAGCAAGTCAACTGTAGTCTTCAGCCATAAAAGCATTACTGTAAGAGTCCAGAGCGTCCTCCTTCCATGACTATTCCTAAGTTGCATGTGTTTATTTCCCTGAGTGGCAGCACCAACGGATATCATAGTCGGGATTATAGTTGTGGTGTTTCTGCTCCAGACTGGAACTAAATTCAGGCAGAGGGATCGTCAGAGTTATGGGTATAGTTATAGTTATCAGTCTTGTGGGACCGGGCCCTAAATGAGGCCTTGTCTTTTTGCATTTCACACTGCTCAGATCTGCCTTTCAGAAGGCTTCACATTTTAAGATGCAGCAACGTTACTGCTGGACGCGTTTGAACCTGAACTCACGTCGTCTCCGTTTCTCAGTGACACAAAGAGAGACTGAAGCTCAATGCCTTTGATCTCTCTCATGTCGCTGCGCAGTAAAGGGCAGTCCCGAGGTCACCCAGAAGATTTGATGAATTATTGAGCTGGAGCTCAGAATAGGTGGGCTTTCATGGGGGTGAGCTTTTGAAAATTTTAGACTGTCCTGCTGGTACAGGACCTCTTTGGTGACCTTGGCTGTACGGAGGTGGTAGTAAAAGAGATGGAAAGCCTTGCATGCAGATCGTAGAGTTGCTATTTCACTCAACTAAAAGTCTGTAGGCTACTCAAGCTATTTGTATCAAGGACGTTACCTTGGAACTCTTTCTTGAGCTTGTAAAGCGGTGCAAGAAAGAAGGTAGAAAAGGTTAAAATGATGAAAAGGTAGGAAGAATTGCTACTCTGATCCATCATCGGAATGCTTTAATAAAAGCACACTGCTTAGAAGTTATATAAAAGCTCAGTCCCTGCTGTCCTTGTCATGTAGGTGGTATAACTGTCCTTGGCACATTCGGCCCTCCAGGCATCCCAACACCATGAGCACACACTCCATCTCCAGTGCAGTTACTTGCTTCGACTTCCTGTGTGTCTGGGTCGGGACATTAAGACATAGTTCACTGCGTACCAAGGGTCTTTGACTCGCATCTATGCTCCGACATTCCCTTCAGATTCTGTATCGCTCAGCTGTCTCATCGCTCTGGCATGTTGATGCATCAGGGTTAATGCTTGAAAATTGAAGACCATCAAGGCTGATTATGTAAAGGGTTGAAGAGTCAAGGGAAGCAAAAAAACAAAAAAAAAATGCAGGGGCTTCTCCATTTTGAATGTGATTGAGACTATTGGGATGATGTAAGGAATTTGTAAAGAATAAAACACTCAACATTGTGTCATGCTGTTGTGGGAAAACAATCAGCGACTGGGTGATGTGATGAATCTGTTGATGAGTTACTGTTACCATCCTGAAGTTGATTACTTTTCCTATAACAGCACAATCCGAAGTGTTCTATTCCTCTGACACAACAGCAATTTGTCCATGCTAACATTTCATTTTTTACCCATTGTTTGTATTATTATTATTATTATTATTATTATTAAATCAGGTTTTACCAGGTTAAATCTAGAAGTTAAGAAAACTAGACTTAAGAGAATGCTTAAAAGTTCCACGTAGAACCCTACAACTGACTATTTCTCTTTTAGTCATGGGTTAGCTTTTTATTTTATGGCTCTAATACCTCGAACTGGGTAGCATGATGGTGCGGTGGTTAGCACTGTTGCCTCACAGCAAGAAGGTTATTGGTTCAAGCCTGGTGGCTCATGGGGATCTTTCTGTGTGGAGTTTGCATGTTCTCTGCATGGGTTTCCTCCAGGTGCTCCGGTTTCCCCCACAATCCAAAGACATGCTGTTACCGGTAGGTTAACTGGCTACGGTACTCTAAATTGTCCGTGTGTGTGTGTGAGCAGAAAGGAACTGACCATCCTGTTGCTGCAATTCTGGCCAAATCAACCAAACATAGTTTGTCTCAAGCCAGGACCTCAAATCTGGTTTGGCAGTGATGATGACGCATACCTTGAACTATTCAAAGAACATTTGAGGAACCCTTGAATGGCTCTTTTGACATGGTTCTGCAGTGGTTTCCCAGTGGTTTTTCAATGATTGTGTTCAAGTGTTGCACATGGAACAATTTCTTAAAGAGAAATCCTCTACTATAGGGTTTGCCATTGAATTTTTTTGGATTCCTCCCATCTCCAAATCAATGCAGTGGCCATTTCAATGCCATTTGGGGAAAATCTTGTTGGTTAACTGACCGTGAACTGGCCTAGTGGTTCGTGGAGATTGAGTTCTACTCACAGTCAAATCATACCAAAGATGATCATAAAAATGGTACCTACTGCCACCTGGCAAGGCACGCTGCAATACAGATGCGACTAGGGAGTCAAACTCTGGTGGTTACCAGATGACTAGTGCCCCCCCCCATTGTAACCCTAGCTATATAAATAGATGAGAGGCTGAGGGCTATAGAAACAGAAATCAGCGCTGCACAATACCCATGCGCCTTAAGATCTGGTTAGTATTGGGACAGGAGACTGCCTGGGAAGACCAGAAACTGGTGCAAGAAGAACTTTGACATTTGACTTGTCAGTTAACGAGGCTTACATCCATCTATCCATCCATTATCCATAACTGCTTATCCTGTGCAGGGTTATGGGCAATCCCAGCTGACTATGGGCCAGGGTGGGGTACACCCTGGACAAGTCACCAGATCACCGCAGGACTGACACAGAGAGACAAAAAACATTTCTTTTAAATTTTTTTATATTAAACATTTATCCGGGCGGCACGGTGGTGTAGTGGTTAGCGCTGTCGCCTCACAGCAAGAAGGTCCTGGGTTCGAGCCCCGGGGCCGGCGAGGGCCTTTCTGTGCGGAGTTTGCATGTTCTCCCCGTGTCCGCGTGGGTTTCCTCCGGGTGCTCCGGTTTCCCCCACAGTCCAAAGACATGCAGGTTAGGTTAACTGGTGACTCTAAATTGACCGTAGGTGTGAATGTGAGTGTGAATGGTTGTCTGTGTCTATGTGTCAGCCCTGTGATGACCTGGCGACTTGTCCAGGGTGTACCCCGCCTTTCGCCCATAGTCAGCTGGGATAGGCTCCAGCTTGCCTGCGACCCTGTAGAAGGATAAAGCGGCTAGAGATAATGAGATGAGATGAGATTTATCCACTTTATATTGAGTTAACTAAATATACTAAGGAACCACACTTAGGGTGGCATGGTGGTGTAGTGGTTAGCACGGTCGCCTCACAGCAAGAAGGTTCCGGGTTTGAACCCAGTGGCCGGCGAGGGCCTTTCTGTGTGGAGTTTGCATGTTCTCCCCGTGTCTGCGTGGGTTTCCTCCGGGTGCTCCGGTTTCCCCCACAATCCAAAGACATGCAGTTAGGTTGACGTGGGGTGGCCTTGCGCTGAGGTGCCCTTGAGCGAGGTACTGAACCCCTGACTGCTCCCCGGGTGCTTTGGTGTGGCTGCCCACTGCTCTGGGTGCGTGTGTTCACTGCTTCAGATGGGTTAAATGCAGAGGATGAATTTCACTGTGCTTGAAGTGTGCATGTGACGAATAATAAAGGTTTCTTTTATTCCAGACCCAATACACTTCACGCCATCAAGACGTGCAAGCTTCTACCTCATTCTGCTTAGATTTTTTTTAAAAGTCACATTAAAGTCTGTTAAAAATGCTGTGAAAAGCCACAGCTGAGGTGTCACCCACATAGCCATGCTATTTTTGCGCGAAGCTCCCAGGTGTCCCATCATACACCTTGTATATTCCAAGACCTGGGCCAGTCAGCAGTCTTAAAATAGCCTCCATGTCTTTTTATTTAGTTCACTGGTAGTGAGCAGTTTTTCCCCCCTTGGTTTATGCTTGCTGTCTATGTGTATCATGTAAAACCATGGCCATCATATGCTCGTCACGGTTTGGTGTTGCTTGTCAAATGAAGAACAGAACAGAATGTTCAATGGGGCTCTGATGACTGGCGCTGGATGAGTGTCTTAATTATCTTTCTGTCACTGGGGATTAGGAGTGTGTACAGTGGTGGGATGATGAACCTTTCCATTCTGGTACATGGCTGTTTTTGAAAAGTGTGATTGATGAAGCAGTGTTGGTGACGTGGCACTGTAAATCGGGGGGGAAAAAATACATAAACGTAACCTGAAATAGAATGCTGAGGTAGAAAATTTGACTTGTGTAATTGAATTGATTTGTCCCCATCGTGAATTATGCAGTTCATGAGATTATTAACAGAATGTACTCTTTTTTTTTTTTTCATTTACTGTTTCAAATAATGCCGGATGTGATTAAGATGAGACAACAATCTAGAAACAGGATACAAGCACAGAATATACAGGAAACAACCAGCTGCATATAAATTTTCATATTTTGTATTATTGTCTAGTCCTTGGGCAATACAGTAATTCCATTACGTGAGGAACAAATCAGATATTCTGCAAATGCTTCCGCGACTTTCTGCTGTCCGTCTTGTGTTTTTATCAGGAGGCTCTGTTGATACCACGCATGGTCCATGAGGATCCTTGTTTCAGTTTCATCCATAGGTCAATATTTGGGGTGGCATGGTGGTGTAGTGGTTAGCGCTGTCGCCTCACAGCAAGAAGGTCCGGGTTCGAGCCCCATGGCCGGCGAGGGCCTTTCTATGTGGAGTTTGCATGTTCTCCCCGTGTCCGCGTGGGTTTCCTCCGGGTGCTCCGGTTTCCCCCACAGTCCAAAGACATGCAGGTTAGGTTAACTGGTGACTCTAAATTGAGCGTAGGTGTGAATGTGAGTGTGAATGGTTGTCTGTGTCTATGTGTCAGCCCTGTGATGACCTGGCGACTTGTCCAGGGTGTACCCCGCCTTTCGCCCGTAGTCAGCTGGGATAGGCTCCAGCTTGCCTGCGACCCTGTAGAACAGGATAAAGCGGCTAGAGATAATGAGATGAGATGAGGTCAATATTTTGAGAAAATACTATCTAATAGCATGGTTGTTTAAGGATTCACAAAGTTTAGAAGAAGAAGAAAAAGAAAGACGTCTAAGAAAAAAAAACATCCTTAAGGTTCTAGCCTAAGACTGTACACCTCCTAAAGGAGCAAGTGTATATTTAGTCCATATGTTGATAAAAATTAATATTTCAAGCAGCCAATGAGGCTGTCAGATTGCTCTTTCTATGATTTGCTGCTCTCTGGATCCAAACCCATGCCCTAGTGTGCTCTTGCCCACTTTTTATCGACACTTCCAGAAAGAAATGTGGTTTTTGGACTGGTCAGTTCAATCAAGCGAATCTGATTTTCATTGCTTCATATGTTCCTTCATATAACGAGTACAGTAGCCTGTATACTGGAATAAAATAGTGTTTCTTTAGGTGTTTCTTTACGTAGGCTCATATTATGTAGCAGCACAGTACACAGGACTAGGTGTGAGACGAGTACAAAATGCACAATAACTGAAAAGAAAAAATAAATACACAGGACAAGACAGCACTGTATGGGAAAATAACAGTGCAACAATTGTCTATAAACTGTTGACTCAGCCCTATCATTACATACCGTTTCACAAGTATGTGATTACACGTGCATGGGAAACATACACGTACGTGTGTATGGTTAAAAATATAACATCATTTTTCAGGTCCAAGAACCACATGTGAGGATGAAGATGAGGACTGTCCAAGACAAACATTCAGGAATCCATAAGCAGGAATGTGGAAAATGTAGCTTAGATCTGAGACACTGGTTTTATCAGGGAGAATGAAGAAGAGGAGGAGGAGAGAGAGAGAGTGAGAGAGGGAGGAAAGAGGAGAGAGAGAAGTGAGAGACAGAGAGAGAGAGAGAGAGAGAGGAGCGAGAGAGACAGACAGAGAGATGAGAGAGAAAAGAGGAGAGAGATAGACCGAGAGAGAGAAAAAAGAAGGGACAGACAGACAGGCAGAGGTAGAGACAGGGAGGTAGGGGGAGAGAGACAGAGAGATGAGAGACAGATAGATAGGCAGAGAGAGACAGAGATAGACAGAAAGAGAGAGAAGAGAGAGAAAAGATGACATACAGAGGAAATAGGAGAGAGAGACAGAGAGAGAGGAGAGAGAGAGAGAGGAGAGAGAAAAAGGAGAGAGAGAAAAGAAGGGACAGACAGGCAGACAAAATAGGAGAGAGACGTGAGAGACAGAGAAAGAGAGGAGAGAGACAGACAAACAGACAGAGACAGAGATGAGAGAGAGAAAAAAGGAGAGAGAGAGAGAGAGAGAGAAGAAGGGACAGACAGGCAGACAGAAGTAGAGACAGGGAGGTAGGGGGAGAGAGACAGAGAGAGAGACAGATGAGAGAGAGAGAAGAGGACAGACAGACAGAAGTAGAGACAGGGAGGTGGGGGGAGAGAGACAGAGAGAGATGAGAGAGAGAGATAGGCAGAGATAGACAGAAAGAGAGAGATGAGAGAGAGAGAGAAAAGAGGACTGACAGACAGACAGAGGTAGAGAGAGGGAGGTAGGGGAGAGAGAGAGAGAGAGAGAGAAGAGGACAGACAGACAGAAGTAGAGACAGGGAGGTAGGGGGAGAGAGAGAGAGAGAGAGAAAAGAAGGGACAGACAAGCAGACAGAAGTAGAGACAGGGAGGTAGGGGAGAGAGAGACAGAGAGAGATGAGAGAGAGAGAAGAGGACAGACAGACAGAAGTAGAGACAGGGAGGTAGGGGGAGAGAGAGACAGAAAGAGAGAGATGAGAGAGAGAAAAGAGGACTGACAGACAGACAGAGGTAGAGAGAGGGAGGTAGGAGAGAGAGAGAGAGAGAGAGAGAGAGAGAGAGAGAGAGAGAGAGAGAGAGAGAGAGAGAAGGGACAGACAAGCAGACAGAAGTAGAGACAGGGAGGTAGGGGAGAGAGAGACGAGAGGGAGAGACAGATGAGAGAGAGAGATAGACAGAAAGAGAGAGATGAGAGAGAGAAGAGGACAGACAGACAGAATTAGAGACAGGGAGGTAGGGGGAGAGAGAGAGAGAGAGAGAGAGAGAGAGATGAGAGAGAGAGACAGAAAGAGAGAGATGAGAGAGAGAAGAGGACAGACAGACAGAATTAGAGACAGGGAGGTAGGGGGAGAGAGAGACAGAAAGAGAGAGATGAGAGAGAGAAAAGAGGACAGACAGACAGAGGTAGAGAGAGGGAGGTAGGGGAGAGAGAGAGAGAGAGAGAGATGCTTTACCGCAGCAACACCTCGAGCGCGCCCGGGAATCTCTCAGGCTCCGCCCACACATTGCATATGCAAATATGGGAATAAAGGAAGTCGCTCGTGAAGCTCCGCCCCACTTCCACTATTACTCCCGCCGCGGCAGGATGCGGAGCGCTCGGGGTTAGAACCAAGCACCGTGCGGTCCCTCTCCTTTTTATACTCTTTCTAGCGCCTTTTGTCATCTTTTTTACACCTTTTGTATGCCGCCGAGTCGCTTATTTTTGTACTCAGCGCAGAGCATGAGCTTTACAGCAGAATCAGGGAGATAATACTGTGGAGCTGTGGATGGAAATCTCCTCCTCCGGACTGCTGGAGGGTTTGGGGATGAGCAGATCGCTGATCGCCGGGGAATCCCGACTTTAACACGCTGAGAGAGAGAGAGAGAGAGAGAGAGAGAGAAGATGGTGCAGAACGTGATTCTGGTCTTCTTCCGCAGGAGACTGAGCCAGAGACCGGCGGTGGAGGAGCTGGAGAGCAGGAACATCCTCAAACGTGAGTCTCAAGCGCAACAAGAGACACAGCAATACATACATGAGCATCTCACTTCATCTCTAGTGCATCTCAAAAAATTAGAATACCATGAAAAAGTTCCTTTTTTTCATAATTTAATTCAAAAAGGTAAACTTTCATATATTCATTACATGTAAAGTGAAATATTTAAAGCCTTTTTTGTTTTAATTTTGATGATTATGGCTTATAGCTCATGAAAATCAGAAATCCAGTATCTCAAATTATTAGAATATTCCCTAAGATCAATCAAAAAAAAGGATTTACAATACAGAAATGTCCAACTTCTGAAAAGTATATTCATTTATACACTCAATACTTGGTTGGGGCTCCTTTACCGTGAATTACTGTATCAATGCGGTGTGGCATGGAGGTGATCAGTCTGTGGCACTGCTGAGGTGTTATTGAAGCCCAGGTTGCTTTGATAGTGGCCTTCAGCGTATCTGTATTTTTGGGTCGGGTGTTTCTCATCTTCCTCTTGACAATACACCATAGATTCTCTATGGGGTTCAGGTCAGGCAAATTGGCTGGCCAATCAAACACAGTAATATCATGGTCAGCAAACCATTTGGTAGTAGTTTTGGCACTGTGGGTAGGTGCTAAGTCCTGCTGGAAAAGGAAATCAGCATCTCCAAAAAGCTCGTCAGCAGATGGAAGCATGACGTGCTCTAAAATCTCCTGGTAGATGGCTGTGTTGACTTTGGACTTGATAAAATACAGTGGACCAACACCAGCAGATGACGTGGCACCCCAAATCATCACAGACTGTGGAAACTTCACACTGGGCTTCAAACACCTTGGATTCTGTGCCTCTCCACTCTTCCTCCAGACTCTAGAACCGTGATTTCCAAATTAAATGCAAAATGTACTTTCATCTGAAAAGAGGACTTCGGACTACTGAGCAACAGTCCATTTCTTTCTCTCCTTAGCCCTGATAAGACACTTCTGACATTGTCTCTGGCTCAGGAGTAGCTTGATATTAGGAATGCGAAAGTTGTATCCCCTTTCTTGAAGATGTCTGTTCGTGATGGGTCTCGATACACTGACACCAGCCTCAGTCCACTCCTTGTGAAGCTCTCCCAAGTTCTTGAATCAACTTTTCTTGACAATCCTCTCAAGACTGCGGCCATCCCTGTTGCTTGTGCACCTTTTCCAGCCACCCTTTTCAGCAATGACCTTTTGTGGCTTACCCTCCTTGTGGAGGGCATCAGTGATCATCTTCTGGACAACAGTCAAGTCAGCAGTCTTCCCCATGATTGTGGTTGTGTGTACTGAACTAGACCGAGAGATACACGGTGTTCATACTGTTTTACTCAAACTCGAAATGAAATATTCTAATATTTTGAGATGGGTTTTATTTATGTTTTTCTCCTGTATGCCATACTGATTAAAATAGAAAAATGCTTGAAACATTTTAGTTTATGTGTAATGAGTCTATAATATATAACATTTTCACTTTCTTAAATAACTGATGGAAAATATTGAACTTTTTCACAATATTCTAATTTTTTCAGATGCACTAGTGTGTGTGTGTGTGTGTGTGTGTGTGTATATATATATATATATATATATATATATATATATATATATATATAATATACATATATATATATAATATACACACACACACACACACACACACACACATATATATATATATATATATATATATATATATATATATATATATATATATATATATATATATATATATATATATATATACACACACACCCCCTCATGGATCTTACTTTCAGGAAGAACTGTAAACAATAATGTGACCCAGATTTTATTGATGTTTTTATTATTGGCAAACTACAGAATAAATATTTAAATTTAATATTACATAATAGAAATTCTAGAGAAATACCTAAATATCTTCCTTCCCATAATCACACCATCCAATCTAAAGTTTCATTATTAAGATAAGATGAAATAAATAACACTTTTTAGGCAGGGAAATGTTTCATGTTATCCGCATCAGAAAGGCAGAATATTATATACAATAAATATAATATACAGTAATGAGCAATAAAAAAAACATCAAATGAGCAAATAGTGCAGAAAAATATGACAGCATGCAATAAATGAACAAATGAGAACAAATGAGCCAAAACAGGTTCACGTACCTAATTTGCAGTGTCCAATTAACTATAACCATGCAGTACAAAATGGCATTAAACATTTTTTAAAGAGTTAATAAAAGAAATAAAGGTCCAAACTTGTCCTCGAACACTTCAAATGTCCAAATTATTTTCCTTTATTTTTAAATGTAAGTTATAGCTATATTCAGGTGAAAAATGCGTACTAAAGGTACAAAAGTAGGGACGTTTTAAAGTACCCTTCATGGTACCATGTACCAGCAATCTTGAAAAGTACTTTAGTGTATAAGTAAGATGTATAAAATAGAAAATAATATGGTTTTATTTAAATAGGAAGGCTGGCATTAGAGTGTAAACTTTATTTTTTAAAAAAAACAGGTTTCTTAGACAAGGCAAGAAATTCTGGAACTATTTCTACTGATAGATTTGACTGGGAAAATTGGAAAGAAATTTAAAAGAAAAATGGAGAAAAAAAAATGGAAAATGCATATTACAGTATGTTGTAAGGGCCAAGGTTTCACATTTGGTTATTATTATTATTATTATTATTATTATTATTATTATCGGTAGTAGTAGTAGTAGTAGTAATACATTTTGTAGTTTATTTTATCATGATCACCTTTAAATTAGCAAAAAAAAAAATGTAATATTAAACTTGTTTATTTGGAAAATTTCTGTGTTTATTTTCCAGAAAAAAAATTCCCTTTTGATCCAAAGAAGCGCAGCAGTCATGATCTCATGTCCATCGCTGATCTTTCTACTGATCATTAAAACTAAAAATATTAATAAGCTAAATAAGATCCGTAAACATTAACACAAACACAAGCTCACCAGATTGAAATGTGTATAAGGTGTGATCAGTCATGTGGGATCGACTGTACACGGGATTATTGTATATTTAGCCAGCAGCTGTGAGTCCGCTCTCTCAGTTATGTCGCAGCTCCTCGCTGTAGCCATGTGCTGAGCTTTTGTTGACATAGCTGAAGCTTTTATTCATCGCTGTCTGTTGGTCATGAGCTGCTGGACTCATGGCCTGGGCAGCTGTCTCCTCTCTCTGTGACTTTTCACGTGCCTGCTCAACTTTTCTGTTTTTTTAATCATTGAAAGGCTCTTTAAATCCCACAGATTTTTGAAATTTCAGTAAATAGAAACATAAAAAGCATATACGAGCTCTGACTCCCGTCTCGAAAGCTTAAAGTCTTTATCTCATCCTGCCTCTTTTGTATTAATGTGTTTCTCTAATTCTAACGTGACCTTGTTGTGTGTGATTCGCAGAGAGGAACGACCAGACGGAGCAGGAGGAACGACGGGAAATTAAACAGAGACTGAACAGAAAGGTATGAGCTCCGTGAATGTTACTAATCTGAATCTCTTGCTCCGTTTGATAGACATAAATTATAAACAAGCACACACAGATACACACACACACACACACACACACACACTTTCGTTCACCTCTCAGAGTTGCTGTGTTGACTCAGTGTGTTGAAATGAATCCAGTTAAAAAGAACACAGCTCGTGATACAAATATTAAAACACTGCCATCTACAGCGAAGTGCCAAAGTTAAACACGTGTCTGTTTTCCTGTGCAGCTGAACCAGCGTCCCACAGTAGACGAGCTACGCGACCGCAAGATCCTCATCCGCTTCAGCGACTACGTCGAAGTAGCCAAAGCTCAGGACTACGACAGGAGAGCAGACAAGCCTTGGACCAGACTGTCTGCTGCTGACAAGGTACGACAATGTCCCCTCCAACAACGTCCTAACACACATTGTGTAAATCTCAGAGATGGGGATTATATAGAAATCAGGGTTGCCAGATTGAATGAATTGTTTACCATCCAGTTACAGTTTAAACCTTCCTGATTTGAGCTCAAACTGTTACCAAATTACAGTTAAATAATATTATTTATTTTTTTCGCAGTCCGGTTTCCATCAAATCCTGCGCTCTGATTGGCTGGCAAGCGGGTCCGTATCCTATGATACGGACCCCAGTTACGGACCCCGGTTACGAACCTCTGGCGACTCGCTCGTTCACAACAACAACAGACATAATAGCAATTTTTGTCAACATTTATTTTTGCATTTCTCAGGAGAATAGCATTAATTTTACAGCATGGATAGCGATAATGACAGTCTTTACAGCGAAAGCGAGTTTTACTACCCTGAGGAAGAAGAAATAAAAGAAAACATTTCAGGAGAAAGCTAAAAACCTGTAACTGTTGCTAACGCTGAGCAAAAACATGGCTGAATCCTGAATGACTCAATTTTGTATAAATAGGGGACTATACAGGTGGCAAAATGTAGTTTTATTCCTGCCATGGAAGTGCACTTGTATACCGAGGAGGAAGCAATTTGCATTACAGCCGTGAATGAGGATTCAAAATGGCGACTCGGCTCGGTTTTCCCTTTCGGGCGCTCTCGTTTTCTGTTAGAATTTGGTAAAGAAAAAAAATATTATTTAAAAAACCTGTAACTGTTGCTAATGCCGAGCAAAAACATGGCTGAATCCTGAATGACTCAATTTTGTATAAATAGGGGACTACACAGGTGGCAAAATGTAGTTTTATTCCTGCCATGGAAGTGCACTTGTATACCGAGGAGGAAGCAATTTGCATTACAGCCGTGAATGAGGATTCAAAATGGCGGCTCGGCTCGGCTTGGTTTTCCCTTTCGGGCGCTCTCGTTTTCTGTTAGAATTTGGTAAAGAAAAAAAAAAAAATATTATTTACCAGCTTAAGGTCGGTCCGTATGGTGACATACCGTGACCGAGGTCTTGAAAGTACTGAGCGAGGTCTTCGGGGCCGAGGTCAGTATTCAAGGCCCAGAGTGCCTCGCTCAGTACTTTCAAGACCTCGGTCACGGTATTTCACGATACGGACCTCCCAGCTGGTAAATAACATGTATATCTTTTCCCCCCACTGGATTTCACTCCTTTTGAGGCACAATATGGCAACCCTGGCAAATAATAAACATTTTACACGTGATCTGCGTGTGGTAGAGGGATTAAACCATCAGAAATTGGCAACATAAACTTAAAAAAACATTTAAAAATATATATATTTTTCTATATCACATTAATTCAGCAATCACAATCACGTATAATCATCTAAGTAACTGGTTACTAATCTAATAATTTTCCTGATCATTTTTCTTCCACTGATTTTGTTTCATTCCTCACAGGCGGCGATACGGAAAGAGCTGAACGAGTTCAAGAGCAACGAGATGGAGGTGCACGCGTCAAGCAAACACCTCACCAGGTCAGTGTGTCTCTCACGTCCTGTTTTTGTGGCTGTGGTTTGAAATCATGGAACCGGGACTCAGAATCAGATTTTATTGATATAAAGACGTTTAATCAGACAGACATCAGGTGTGTGAGAGGGATTAGATGGTTTTATTGCTTTTTGATCAATCTTTTTGTGGTAAAATATACATTCGTAACATTTTGGATGACATAAATAGAGGATATTGCACGGTTGCGTGAAGCGGTAAATGTATATTTTTCAACATGAGAAGATAAACTTCATATCTTCACACCACTCTGTAATGTTCTTTATATTGGCACATCCACAAAAAACAAACAAACAAACAAACAAGTTAATCAAAAGAATTTTAATTTTGAACCGGTTCGCCATTTTGACAAGTCAGCAGGAAAACACTGGGAGTGATGTCATCGGAGTGAAATATCAGGAATTGTTATATATACAGGACACTTTTTCAATGGAATAAAAACGTGTTCTATTCCCTTCTAGCGGGTTTCATTAATTTGGTTTGATAGCATGCAATATTGTTAGCATATCGCTTAACCTACGTGTATTACACTACCGTTCAAAAGTGTGGGGTCACTTTGAAATTTCTTTATTTTTGAAAGAAAAGCACTGTTCTTTTCAATGAAGATCACTTTAAGCTAATCAGAAATCCACTCTATACATTGCTAATGTGGTAAATGACTATTCTAGCTGCAAATGTCTGGTTTTTGGTGCAATATCTCCATAGGTGTATAGAGGCCCATTTCCAGCAACTCTCACTCCAGTGTTCTAATGGTACAATGTGTTTGCTCATTGCCTCAGAAGGCTAATGGATGATTAGAAAACCCTTGTACAATCATGTTAGCACAGCTGAAAACAGTTGAGCTCTTTAGAGAAGCTATAAAACTGACCTTCCTTTGAGCAGATTGAGTTTCTGGAGCATCACATTTGTGGGGTCGATTAAATGCTCAAAATGGCCAGAAAAATGTCTCGACTATATTTTCTATTCATTTTACAACTTATGGTGGGAAATAAAAGTGTGACTTTTCATGGAAAACACAAAATTGTCTGGGTGACCCCAAACTTTTGAACGGTAGTGTACGTCACTCTACCCAATGGAGAATGAGCATTAAATATGGTTTACGATGTTGCACGGTTGTCAAGAAAACACGACATCACCCATCGGAGACGTAAAACTTCCATGCTAGTGAGTGAGAGACTGGGACAATTTATAAACAAACATGGCCGCCAGGTTTGCTTCATTAAAAACGGAAGATTTTGAGAGAATTTTGAAAGAGAAAGACGCGTTGAACACCTGAAAGGAATGTGTATGTATAATAATAATAATATTGGCTGGCTTTTTGTCGTAGCTTTTTTTCAGCTATTCGTCTTCGACTCGTTCAGTATCATGCTAGCTGAATGGAATATATCTGATATACCACGAAAAAAAGCCAGCCAATATTGTTTAAATATGTCCCTCAGATCTGCGATGTATTTCATATGAAAAATGAGTTTTTCAACACGAGAAGATAAACTTCATATCTTCAATCCAACATGTGGTTTTCTTTTTATTATTTCGACACATTCACAAACAAAAAGTCCCCAAATTTATCAAAACGATTCATTGATTTAATCACAAGTGACCTATGTCCCTGTTTTGGTTCTCCATGTCCCGGATGGAGCTCGGATGAAAAATACGAGTGGTGTATTTCCCAGTAAAACACTCATGTCTATGTAATATAGATTGATTTTTTTTTTCTAGATCTGTTCAAATGAGAGTTAGACATTATTTGGTTTGAACTTGTTGAGAGTTAGATTAAATCTATTTGTCTCAAGTCAGTGAGGCTCATAACTACAACTAACTATAACATTGCATTGTACTTGTTAATTAATTAGGACCAGTATATTGTAAATATTGTTGATTCCCTGCATTTCCGATTCATTTCATCATATTCGCGTCCAAATTTACCTAAACGAACAATTCCCAATCGCAAAGAATCACTGATTTGATTGTTGTTAATTAATCCACAGTTAAATATAATAATAAAGTCTGGTCCAACTTCATATATGCTACAAATATATGAATATTTCTCAAGGAGGAAATGAACCACTTGGCGGCATGCTGCTGTAGTAAAATGATCAACAGTAGAGTGGTGTGGTGCGTCCCAACGCTATGAGCTCCTCGTACCAGCCTGACGCTGATTATTTTCCAAGTAGCAGCACATCCTGGAGTCTTGTATGACAGCAATTTGCTAACTATTACAATTTTTAATTCATATAGAAAGATGGATACAATTTTTTTTTTATCCATTTTTAGTTACATTTAATGTTGTGGAACACATGCGGAACAGTTTAGTTCCTGTTAAACAGTTGTTCTGTCAGCAGCGTCGCTTTTTCATGCACGTGAAGTTAGTAAGATGAAAACTAAATGTGTTTTGCCTTATTACTGAGAATCCTGAAATGGTAAACTTCACTGTCCTGAAGATGTCGGAAAATTTGACGCGCAACTTTTTGCTCTTGGTGTGATAAAGCGCTGACACTGGAGACTCCTTCCATAAATGTTAAATAAATATAATCTTTTTTTTTTGTTTACGTAGATTATCTGCATTAGATATTCCTGTAGAAATGAACGCTGTGGTGTAATAATAATTTTTAAAAAAATAATAATAAATCAAACAGCTACACACCTTCTCCTTTGTGACTAAACACAAGTGTTATGGGAGTGGGTGTGACTTTAGTCGCCCCGCCCCCTTCGTCTGGAATCTGCACACATTAGCACCACATGACACGGATAACAAATGCGCCCTTGTATTTAGCTTACACTTGTTTTTATGCGAGTCTATATTTTCTTCAGACGAGAATAGCCGCGAGAAGCTTGTGTGATTTATGAAGTCCTCACAGATGTTCTTTTGTTTCTTCTTTACTTCAGGTTCCACCGGCCATAGCAAGGTTTCTTCTGTGAAGAACATGCTGGATGTTGAAAGAAGACCTCAGGAGGGTCCATCCTGCGCCATGGCCCTTGGGTCCCTGGAGGGCCTGCTGGTTTTTTTTTTTTTTGGGGGGTTGTGTTTTTTTGGGCATTATCTCGGGAAGCTCGGAGGCTGTGTCTCTGGAAAATCTCGTGCAACTCCAAAAACTCCTCAGCCAAGCTACACCTGTAGTTTTTTTTCTCTACCTGGCTTTGTTTCATATTTCTTTCTTTTTTTCTTAAGAAGAACCTTGATGGAAAAGAACATTGCTTAAAGAAAACAAACAAACCCAGGTCCTTTTTTCTTAAAGACTCTTTTTAAAAAAAAGAAAGAAGAAAAAACACCTTTCAGTGCCAATAAAAGGGAGGGATGAGGGATGAAGAGGTCCTGCATGTGAACTGTTCCCCCTCCCCAGTGATGGTACTGTAGTCACACCTTACTAAAACTTGACTCCAGTTTCATATCTGCTGTATATATGTCTGAAATTCATGTCTTACCTTTGTAAGCATTATTTATTGTCTGCACAGTAAAAGACTTGGATTTTTACAAAAAAAAAAAGCAAAAGTGTCGAATGTGATTTTTGTGTGTGGATGAATTTGGTTTGGGATTCATAACACGTGGATCTGTCATGAATATGACTCATGAATCATTTTCTGAAATGATTCTGTAGAGCCATAGCACAGAAGAATTAGTTTTGGTTTCGTAAAGAGCTTTTCGATTGACTGATCTTTAACCACTGGAGACAGACAGGTCGAAAAACAAATTAGACCATAAATAATAAATGAAAAAAAGGATGATTCAGTTTCTAATATTTCTTAAAGCAGCAGATATTTAGTTACATGACGGTTAAATTAATAACTAGAAGGACACGGTAGAGTGCATACCTCCAACAAGCCTCATATTATCAACGTCAAACTCAAATCACTTGAACTGAGGATAATACTAAAGATGTCCACCAAATTTCATCCAAATCCGTTCACGAATTTTTGAGTAACGTTGGGAACAGACAAAAAAGTCCTGGATCTATATATAAATGATAGATAGATAGATAGATAGATAGATAGATAGATAGATAGATAGATAGATAGATAGATAGATAGATAGATAGATATGGATTTGCATCAAAATCTAATAAATTGTTCCTTGGCCCATGTCTCACTTTTTTCCTCCAAATTTCATCAAAATCTGTTCATGAATTTTTGAATTACATTCAGAACAAACAAGCAAAGGCAAAAACATCACCTCCTCCAACAAAGTTGGTGGAGATAATAATAATAATAATTATTATTATTAACTGTGGGCAGCACGGTGGTGTAGTGGTTAGCGCTGTTGCCTCACAGCAAGAAGGTCCTGGGTTCGAGCCCCGTGGCCGGCGAGGGCCTTTCTGTGTGGAGTTTGCATGTTCTCCCCGTGTCCGCGTGGGTTTCCTCCGGGTGCTCCGGTTTCCCCCACGGTCCAAAGACATGCAGGTTAGGTTAACTGGTGACTCTAAATTGAGCGTAGGTGTGAATGTGAGTGTGAATGGTTGTCTGTGTCTATGTGTCAGCCCTGTGATGACCTGGCAACTTGTCCAGGGTGTACCCCGCCTTTCGCCCGTAGTCAGCTGGGATAGGCTCCAGCTTGCCTGCGACCCTGTAGAAGGATAAAGCGGCTAGAGATAATGAGATGAGATTATTAACTGTTTATAAAGCACATTTCATCCATTTAAAATTCATGAAATACTGAAATTAAAAGGTGGTAAAAAATTAAATAAATGAAATATTTATTGAAAAGACAAGCGATAGTGAAAAATGATGGAAAAAAATAGTAACAGTGACAAAAAACTGAAAATAAAATCAATATAATTTTAAAAAAATAATCATCAAAAGTACATACAAACTGGCGGCACGGTGGTGTAGTGGTTAGCGCTGTCGCCTCACAGCAAGAAGGTCCGGGTTCGAGCCCCGTGGCCGGCGAGGGCCTTTCTGTGCGGAGTTTGCATGTTCTCCCCGTGTCCGCGTGGGTTTCCTCCGGGTGCTCCGGTTTCCCCCACAGTCCAAAGACATGCAGGTTAGGTTAACTGGTGACTCTAAATTGAGCGTAGGTGTGAATGTGAGTGTGAATGGTTGTCTGTGTCTATGTGTCAGCCCTGTGATGACCTGGCGACTTGTCCAGGGTGTACCCCGCCTTTCGCCCGTAGTCAGCTGGGATAGGCTCCAGCTTGCCTGCGACCCTGTAGAACAGGATAAAGCGGCTAGAGATAATGAGATGAGATGAGTACATACAAACTGAATAAAAATACATTCATTAAAATAATATAAATGTAATCTAAAAGTACTGAAAAAATCTATTTAAAAGCTAAAGTGGAAAAAATATGTTTTCAGCTTTATTAGATTCATTCATTCATTCATTCATTCATTCATTCATTTTTAAATTCAGACACAGATGGAGCCTGATGAATGTTTAATGATAAAGTGCTCCAGATCTCTGATGCAGAAAAAACAAAAAGCCGCTTCACCACTTCATCAGGTTCATACATGAAATATGGAGAAGGCTTTCACGAGGTGATCTCATGGCCAGATTTGGGCGAAAGTTTATCAGTCATTCAGACATTTACGAAGGTGCTGTAGCATTAAAAGGTTGAAGAAGAAGAAGAAGAAGAAGGAGGAGCCTTTATTTGTCACATGTACACTCAAGCACAGCGAAATTCCTCCTCTGCATTTAACCCATCTGACACAATGAAGACACACACACACACACACAGAGCAGTGAGCAGCTTTTAATAAAAGTAATAAAAACTTTACAGTCAGGTCTAAAGTAAACAGGATGCTAATGTGATGTTAATCTCGTGCTGTAACAGGAGTTAATCTTCTCACTGCTGAATATTGTCTCAGTAGCAGGACGTCCTGTTAGTACTGCATCTCAGGAGTCAGTATTAAAGATTTTATTCACAGGTCCTTATGATAAATCCTTTCAACTCATTGTAAACATTCCTTTCAGTTTTCAAACATTTAAATGAATAAGTGCCGACCTCAGAACTGCACTTAATAAAAGATGGCCTGTAACGTTATACTGAACTTAAGTGAGGAAAACATCACTTTGGGGGTGTGCTATTATTGGAAAATAATCAGCAACGTCACTGCTTCCAACCTGAAATTGAATTTTCTTTTAACAGTGTGTCCAGTAATGTTTAATTTTAATGATATGGAACGTCCATAAAACAAGTTTAACTAGAATAAATTCTCACTTGTTATAGTGAGTATATAAACAGTTGTTTGAGCACCAGCCTTTCTTTTTTCTCTTTTATATTTAAAGACAAAAAAATGCAGTTTATCATGTTATGGAGAAACCAGAAATGTTCTTTATTCTAAAAACTTTTCCATATCGGAAAAAAAAACTGGAGAGTTGTGAAAAAAAAAAAAAGGAAATCTTATTGATTGTTCGACTGATACTGGAGACCCCTTCCAAAAATGATCCTTGCAAAAAATTTCACCATACCGACAAATACTAGTGCATCTCAAAAAATTAGAATATTGTGAAAAAGTTCAATATTTTACATCAGTTATTTAAGAAAGTGAAAATGTTATATATTATAGACTCATTACACATAAACTAAAATGTTTCAAGCATTTTTCTATTTTAATTTTAATCAGTATGGCATACAGTACAAAAACATTAAAAAAAACATCTCAAAATATTAGAATATTTCATTTCGAGTTTGAGTAAAACAGTATGAACACAGTGTATCTCTCGGTCTAGTTCAGTACACACGACCACAATCATGGGGAAAACTGCTGACTTGACTGTTGTCCAGAAGATGATCACTGATGCCCTCCACAAGGAGGGTAAACCACAAAAGGTCATTGCTGAAAAGGGTGGCTGGAAAAGGTGCGCAAGCAACAGGGATGGCTGCAGTCTTGAGAGGATTGTCAAGAAAAGTTGATTCAAGAACTTGGGAGAGCTTCACAAGGAGTGGACTGAGGCTGGTGTCAGTGTATCGAGACCTATCACGAACAGACATCTTCAAGAAAGGGGATACAACTTTCGCATTCCTAATATCAAGCTACTTCTGAGCCAGAGACAATGTCAGAAGTGTCTTATCTGGGCTAAGGAGAGAAAGAAATGGACTGTTGCTCAGTGGTCCAAAGTCCTCTTTTCAGATGAAAGTACATTTTGCATTTAATTTGGAAATCACGGTTCTAGAGTCTGGAGGAAGAGTGGAGGGGCACAGAATCCAAGGTGTTTGAAGCCCAGTGTGAAGTTTCCACAGTCTGTGATGATTTGGGGTGCTACGTCATCTGCTGGTGTTGGTCCACTGTATTTTATCAAGTCCAAAGTCAACACAGCCATCTACCAGGAGATTTTAGAGCATTTCATGCTTCCATCTGCTGACAAGCTTTTTGGAGATGCTGATTTCCTTTTCCAGCAGGACTTAGCACCTACCCACAGTGCCAAAACTACTACCAAATGGTTTGCTGACCATGATATTACTGTGTTTGATTGGCCAGCCAATTTGCCTGACCTGAACCACATAGAGAATCTATGGTGTATTGTCAAGAGGAAGATGAGAAACACCCGACCCAAAAATACAGATACGCTGAAGGCCACTATCAAAGCAACCTGGGCTTCAATAACACCTCAGCAGTGCCACAGACTGATCACCTCCGTGCCACACCACATTGATACAGTAATTCATGGTAAAGGAGCCCCAACCAAGTACTGAGTGTATAAATGAATATACTTTTCAGAAGTTGGACATTTCTGTATTGTAAATCCTTTTTTTGATTGATCTTAGGGAATATTCTAATAATTTAAGATACTAGATTTCTGATTTTCATGAGCTATAAGCCATAATCATCAAAATTAAAACAAAAAAGGCTTTAAATATTTCACTTTACATGTAATGAATATAGAATATATGAAAGTTTACCTTTTTGAATTAAATTATGAAAAAAAGGAACTTTTTCATGGTATTCTAATTTTTTGAGATGCACTAGTATATGTTTTTAAAAAACCTGTTTATTCTTATTCTTATTATCCATCCATTATCCATAACCGCTTATTCTGTGCAGGGTCACAGGCAAGCTGGAGCCTATCCCAGCTGACTACGGGCGAAAGGCGGGGTACACCCTGGACAAGTCGCCAGATCATCGCATGGCTGACAAATAGAGACAAACAACCATTCACACTCACATTCACACCTACGGTCAATTTAGAGTCACCAGTTAACCTAACCTGCATGTCTTTGGACTGTGGGGGAAACCGGAGCACCCGGAGGAAACCCACGCCGACACGGGGAGAACATGCAAACTCCGCACAGAAAGGCCCTCGCCGGCCCCGGGGCTCGAACCCAGAACCTTCTTGCTGTGAGGTGACAGCGCTAACCACTACACCACCATGCCGATGTAGTATTAATCACTCTGGTGATTAATTAAAATATATGTATGTAATTAATTTTTTGTCAGCTTTCCAAGCACCATAAAAACATGTCGAGTGAAACAGATCTCCTTAGAGTTTAAAGGGTTAAACTATCTGAATGTGGAGGGGATTATTAATGTGATTTCATTGCTTGTATTTCAGCAGGGCGTCCTCTTTTCAGAACATGCACATTGACTTCTTATATAACACAGAGCTGTGGAGCCCAGAAATGTCATTGTGACCATGTCAGATTCAATCTCCACCGCCATCACACTCATTTCTCCCTGATGGAAAGCTAATAGGTGTTTTTTTTCATAAATTCAAAAAGAACACCTACACACTCCTTCGCTCTCTCTCTCTCTCTCTCTCTCTCTCTCACACACACACACACACACACAGGAACTCCTGGAAATGCACAGCGATGCGCTTATAGAAAAGCATATTTTTTATATTATTTCATCAGGTGTTTGTGTAACGGAGTTCACTCTAGACTATTAATGTGTGTTACATAAGCCTCATCCATGTCTGGTTTACTGTTTACTTCTCTGTCTAGTGGAAGCAGATTACTCTCCAAGTGTTTCTCAGTGGTAGTTATATAAGAGCAAAGAGACACATTTACAGGGACAGATCAGAACGTCCTGAAAATCCTGGCGCTGATGCGAAATCAAGAAAAAAGTGTGTCTGGCTGTGTTTTGCGAATCAGAACAGGTGCAAAGGATTTGGCAAATGCAGGGACTCACCAGTGCCAGCTGTTCGTGGTATTAGATATAAGGGTTAAAAATGCATTATTATTCTATCCACATTCACTGGATATGAGCAATTGCTTGCTCTGATTGGCTACTCTACTACTAGGCTATCAGCTCATATACCATGAGTAGAGAAAAACAAAATGGCGGAGCGCATCAAGTCCAATATATCACTTTGTTATCAAGTATTTAAAACCCTTTGGTGACTGACCCCTTGAAAATGGTTCCTCCAGGAACGATGACGTTTCAGTTGTCAAGACAACGGAAAAACTAAAATACAAAACAGAAAGATACGTCACAATGCTCTTGTGCACAAAACAAAATGCTCTTGTATTTTAGTTTTTCCGTTGTCTTGACAACTGAAACGTCATCGTTCCTGGAGGAACCATTTTCAAGGGGTCAGTCACCAAAGGGTTAAAAGAAACAGAAATAGCTAAAAAAAAATAGGTGTCTTCCCCCCCCCCCCCTCCCCACCCCAACCTTTGGTTATTCTGATATTTAATCTTCTGATATCTGACCCTTGGATTGATCTTTCGACTTCACTTTGTATTTTGATCAAATGAATATTGTTGTTTTTGACCCTGACCAACCTGTTTTGATTCTGATTTCCATATTGTAGATTTGGATCTGTCAATAAACATCTTGCGAGTGTACTGACACAACCTTCACCTATTACATATTTTCAGCGCAAGGTTAAGCTTTTTAAACCCATTTCCCCAAGGGCACCAATAACGGTGCATCTCATATCAATCTAGCGATATTTTCTGGAAAAGTTTTACGAGTTGAGAAATGACACTATAATTTAATATCTATTGATATAATACAACAATAAACTGATTGTATCAGGTCAAACAGGACCTGTAGAAAGAATATAATCAGTCCTTATAATCACTGGTAATTGAAATGACAAGTTTCCAGATGTAATGACTCAGCACCAGAAGGTTTCTGGGTCAATTTCTGCCCACGCCTCCGTATCATGAGCCGACTGACCCAGTTAAAAGTATGAAGAAAGGATGTAAGTTATACGCATTAGGTTTAAAGCCCTGGATTAATATTAATCAACTGTGATTCCTTAGAAGTAACAGGCTACATGTTTCCTGTAGGAGTGATGACAAAGAAGAAGACAGAAAGCTAAATGTCAAGGCTATCACAAACACAAACAGCATGTCTATGGTGTGTCTTAATTCGAGTTGCCTTTTGCGTAATGGTAGGTTTGTAAATTAGAGACTCGCTGAGACACGTGAACTGAGCAACGAGAACACGAGTGCAGACACACAAGCCCTGAAAACATTCATCGACATCATATAATTTGGACTCAGACCCAAACAGACCCAGACCTTTGTATGACTGCAGTGTGGGACGTACACCTTCACCGTTTACTAAAAATAAAGACAGAACCTGAAAGGAACCATGCCAAAGCTTGGCCTTGAATAACAAACCACTAATGTAGGATCAGGTTACACAAAGACTGCAAAAGAACCAGCAGGAAGAGTCTTTAGTGCATACAAGTCAAAAATGAACCATGTGTTGTTCCAGCCTGTCCTGCCTAAAGCTGTGAAAATAAAAAGGCCACTGTTCTCTCGCAGATCATCAGTGGCCTAATCGTAAAAAATATTCAGAGCCACTTTCACAGGAACTTGTTCTTGATTCTAAGATTCCTGTTCTTGGCTGCAGGACTGGAACCCAATGTGGTCTGCTGTTGCTGTTCTGCTGAGATGCTTTTCTGCTCACCACGGTTGTAAAGAGTGGTTATATGAGTTTCTATATCCTTCCTGGCAAAAAAGCTCGAACCAATTTGGCCATTTTCCTCTGACTTTTCTTATCAACAAGGCGTTTGTTTCCACCCACAGAACTGTCACTCACTCACTCACTCACTCACTCACTCACTCACTCACTCACAGAAATGTTTTTTGTTTTTCGCACCATTCTGTGTAAACTCTCGAGACTGTTGTGTGTGAAAACCCCAGGAGATCAGGAGCAGTTTCTGAAATACTCAACCCAGTCCATCTGGCTCAAACCAACACCCATGCCACAGTGAAAAAAAGTCACACTTTGAGAGCACAATTTTTCCCATTCGGATGTTTGAATGAAGTGAACATTAGCTCAAGCTCTTGATTTGTATCTGCATGATTTGATGCATCGTGCTGCTGTCAAGGAATCGGCTGATTAGATAACTGTATAAAACCACTGTACTTAATAAATTGGCCGGTGAGTGTATAATGACTTTAATAAGGTCAGCAGAGGGTTCTAGGAAGAACCCTTTCAAAAAAAAAAGGTTCCAAGTAGAATTACTTTAGACAGAATTTTATGTGGGTGGCACGGTGGTGTAGTGGTTAGCGCTGTCGCCTCACAGCAAGAAGGTCCGGGTTCGAGCCCCGTGGCCGGCGAGGGCCTTTCTGTGTGGAGTTTGCATGTTCTCCCCGTGTCCGCGTGGGTTTCCTCCGGGTGCTCCGGTTTCCCCCACAGTCCAAAGACATGCAGGTTAGGCTAACTGGTGACTCTAAATTGACCGTAGGTGTGAATGTGAGTGTGAATGGTTGTCTGTGTCTATGTGTCAGCCCTGTGATGACCTGGCGACTTGTCCAGGGTGTACCCCGCCTTTCGCCCGTAGTCAGCTGGGATAGGATCCAGCTTGCCTGCGACCCTGTAGAACAGGATAAAGCAGCTAAAGATAATGAGATGAGATGAGAATTTTATGTAAAAGATTGAAAGTACTGATGCAAGGCCTGTTGAACAGTTATATAGCTTTAAAGGTTACAAGTTTCTTAAAGTGACACAGGTCAATGTATTAAAAAGATAGTACCCTGTGGAGCTAGAATAACCCCTCCGTACTTGAATCACACGCTGTATTGCCTGCTACCTCATGCCTGTGAAGGAGAATGAGCTGGAAAAACACCATGCGCTAATATTTACACTTGGGTACGGAAACGGGGCGGCACGGTGGTGTAGTGGTTAGCGCTGTCGCCTCACAGCAAGAAGGTCCGGGTTCGAGCCCCGTGGCCGGCGAGGGCCTTTCTGTGTGGAGTTTGCATGTTCTCCCCGTGTCCGCGTGGGTTTCCTCCGGGTGCTCCGGTTTCCCTCACAGTCCAAAGACATGCAGGTTAGGTTAACTGGTGACTCTAAATTGACCGTAGGTGTGAATGTGAGTGTGAATGGTTGTCTGTGTCTATGTGTCAGCCCTGTGATGACCTGGCGACTTGTCCAGGGTGTACCCCGCCTTTCGCCTGTAGTCAGCTGGGATAGGATCCAGCGTGCCTGCGACCCTGTAGAACAGGATCAAGCGGCTAGAGATAATGAGATGAGATGGGTACGGAAACGGGCGAAGTTTATCCTCATTATGATAGTATAATAAGCGAGGTCGGAACCGCCGGCCTCTGACACAGAAGCGAGCGCTCGAGAGCCTTCAAGCTCACAGGTGTGTTTAGATTTGGAATATTTCAATTCTAGCCTGTATAAAAGTTGATGTAATAAGTAGAAACACCAATTAGTGTTATTTTGTGAGCTGGCATTGCCTGTCACTCGTCTGTCCAGCAGCATCTTGGCAAAGTTGGCATCACATTTGTTTTTGCCTTTTCGGCCCTCCATTGAGAAAGTTGGCCAGCGACATTTACTCAGCTTGGCTGCCGTGTTTTTTCCCCTCTCTTTTCCGACGCGTTTTGCCTTTGACAATGTCAGATACTTCCTTAATAAAATCATCATTTTTTGTCTTGATTTATGAGTCTTCGTTTGATCTGGGCGATCCGCTGTGTGTTTGCTGTGGCGCCGCGGTCGCGACCTCTGACCTGCGCATGACCTCACATGACTTTTCCGAACTGGCTGCTGAGCAAGCGGTTTGTAAACAGGCTAACACGTGGTTAGGATGCCCCGCATTAGGAAATATTGAAACAAGATGATGCATACCAGCTATGGGGATGGGTATCAGCCCAAACAATTCAGAAAGGGGAGTGGGTTCAAAGATTCTTGAACCAGCACATTGACCTGTGTCACTTTAATGGGTTCCTTGCGTGTTTAAGAGTTCTAGGCTTCTAAAGGGCTTCGACATGGAACTGCTTTGAAAAAAAAAACCCAAAAAACATTCTATTGTTGGGTTTTCTGTAAAAACTTCTGGTATTTTTGATATTTTCAGGATTCCACCTGAGGGACAATCTGAAATGGGGGCTCGAGCAAATCTTTTATGTAATAGTGTACCCAACATATACAGCAGCACCACCTTGTGGTGAGAAGACATAAATACAGGAGTTTGGAAAAGCCTTGCATAAAAGTCTTTCGTAAAACAAAAACATTTTGGGTAAATTGGCGGCACGGTGGTGTAGTGGTTAGCACTGTCGCCTCACAGCAAGAAGGTCCTGGGTTCGAGCCCCGGGGCCGGCGAGGGCCTTTCTGTGCGGAGTTTGCATGTTCTCCCCGTGTCCGCGTGGGTTTCCTCCGGGTGCTCCGGTTTCCTCCACAGTCCAAAGACATGCAGGTTAGGTTAACTGGTGACTCTAAATTGACCGTAGGTGTGAGTGTGAATGGTTGTCTGTGTCTATGTGTCAGCCCTGTGATGACCTGGCGACTTGTCCAGGGTGTACCCCGCCTTTCGCCCGTAGTCAGCTGGGATAGGCTCCAGCTTGCCTGCGACCCTGTGGAGGGATAAAGCGGCTAGAGATAATGAGAATGAATGAGATGAATTTTGGGTAAATTTGAGAAGAACATCAGAGAAGATTAAACAAAGCAACAACAACTATACTAATAGAAAAAGAGTTCTTCAAAGTTGTTTTTTTCAATAGTTAAGGCTTCGTGGTGGACTCCAAGAGTTCAATTTGTTACCAAATCTGATCGAGAAACGTTCTATGTAGGTATTTTGTTTGTTTTTTTAACCAAGAACCTTTTTCTATCCCACGACTTCACACCTAGCCAGATCTACCCAATGATATAACAGTTACCTGTGATGAAGGCTAACACATACGGTAATTGGCTCTTGTTGCTGTGAGAGTTATGTCATCCCTAAGGCCTGCCTCCTGAAAGCACGGCCAATTTTGCTCCTCTGGACAACTCCATGATCTACAGTGTTCCCATATGCAAAGACTTGAAATCATTAAAAGTTACAACACAACATTATTTTGAAAACACACACATGCACAGTGCATATTGTTGTTCTGAACTTCCTTCAATACAATACACAACATAAAAAAGACAAAATATTCGGCTAGTTAGAATTACATTTCGTTTCTTATAGCGGTCCTGAAGATAACTGCAGCTGGGTCGACATCGACAATCCACTGAGGAATGGGTGATTAAATTCTTGAAGAGATGATCCGGATTCATCCCAAGTGAAGTCACAGAGACGAAATGACAACCATTACACAACTGCTACAGCAATTAAAAAAAAAAGAAAGAATCAGAAGGAAATTGCAATTCAGGACATGCAAGAAACAGAAAAGGCCGAGACAACGAGTTTGCATGTGACACTATTAAAAACTCTTAAAATGTAGGACCTAATAGAAAACCTTAATCATGAGATTAAAATTCAAATGTACGAAATACAAATCCGAGTCTGTTGACACAAAAATATTGTGCTGAAATTAGGATCAAATTTGGTAGCTCTTGACGTAAAACAAATGCAGTATGAGTAAGGCTTTAGGTGAAGTGCACCATGCTGTCCTCACACTCCTTCGGCACGATCAGCTTGTACGTATGGCAGGCCAGTTTGTAGTTCTGTCCATCGTTGTTGTCCCAGTATTCAGTCCCGAGGACACGGTAACAGATGGCGAACTCCAAACTGGCTCCTGGTTTCAGGATGAACGGCGGCACGGGCAAGCGAAAGCGAAACACATCGGATTGCACATTATCTCGGTGCACACTAGAAACCCAGCATGCTTTACACTCGGCGCTGCTTTTCCAGCCTGTGAATGAGTACCGAACGCTGACCTGTTTCTCAAAAGCCAGGTTGAGAACTTGCGCTGATCCAGTGATGCCCAGTTCAGAGCAGTGGACTTGCTCGAGGCAAACACGTCGATGACACAGCCGCTGCAGGAAATCAGGCTCACTGCTGATGTTCTCAGGGAAAAATGGCTGAAAGAAGGGCAGCGAGAGCTCCAGATGTTTCCCCGATGCAAGCTCAGAGCTGGCAAGTAACCTATTTAGGACGTGATCTGGAACGATGGGGTCTTCGCCGACCTGGAAGAACTTGACACGTTCCAGCTGGAGGCCCAAACAGTCGATGAATCGGACTTGCGAGCACCTGCGAGTCGTCATCTCGTCCGAATAAGGGAGAGACTGAGATCTTCTTCTCATGATGGCTCTCGGCTCAGGTTCGCAGGAGAAACTCCGACACTCTGTTGGAGCAGAAGGATGAGAACAAGGACGAAGACAAGGACTCGGGGGTCTTATTGCCACTGGTTTCCTTTCAGGTGGAGGCGGGGGGTTGTAGATGTCACGGAGGCGGATGGTCCTGGCAGGTCGTGACACTTCACTGACAGCGCTCAAAAAGGACACAGCCGGATCTGATTCTCCAGGAACCGGGTTCCTGCTCGACACCGACATCTTCGCTGCAGCTTTAAGACATAACAAAGACACCATAATTAAAATAAATAAATAAAGATTTGATCATTTATTTTTCATGCTTTCCAACCTGGGAGAACTTTAGTAGGCTATTTAAATTATGACGCAGTCAACTGGAGAAGTATTGGCACCTCATCTTATCTCATCTCATTATCTCTAGCCGCTTTATCCTGTTCTACAGGGTCGCAGGCAAGCTGGAGCCTATCCCAGCTGACTACGGGCGAAAGGCGGGGTACACCCTGGACAAGTCGCCAGGTCATCACAGGGCTGACACATAGACACAGACAACCATTCACACTCACATTCACACCTATGCTCAATTTAGAGTCACCAGTTAACCTAACCTGCATGTCTTTGGACTGTGGGGGAAACCAGAGCACCCGGAAGAAACCCACGCGGACACGGGGAGAACATGCAAACTCCGCACAGAAAGGCCCTCGCCGGCCACAGGGCTCAAACCTGGACCTTCTTGCTGTGAGGCGACAGCGCTAACCACTACACCACCGTGCCGCCCCCAGGTGGATCGTCTACTTCCCTATGTATGAAAATGTACGTGAATTCTCCCCTAACACTCAGGATTCCTGGGATAAACTCTGGATCCATGGCGACCCTGAGCAGATAACACGGTTTCTGAAGATGAATGAATGAATAAATACCTGGTGCTTCGTAGAAATGATAATGCCATCAATCTGTTATAAATTTTATGAAAGTTTTTAAAATTCTGATCTTGACTGGTTTTTAGTGGTCATTTGAATTTGTTATGTATTTTGTTTATATCCATGGTGTGGTCAAAGACAACAAGAGAGCAAAATGAATTTTCTCTCACAGATGACGAAAAAAAATCTTTAGGAGCGTAAAACATTTTTCTGCATATCTTTTTATAGGAATGACTTTTGTTTGAGGAAGAAGTTTCTCCATGTATGGGGACAGCAGGGAGACTTAGGACAGTTTGTCTCTCATCTCATCTCATTATCTCTAGCCGCTTTATCCTGTTCTACAGGGTCGCAGGCAAGCTGGAGCCTATCCCAGCTGACTACGGGCGAAAGGCGGGGTACACCCTGGACAAGTCGCCAGGTCATCACAGGGCTGACACATAGACACAGACAACCATTCACACTCACATTCACACCTACGCTCAATTTAGAGTCACCAGTTAACCTAACCTGCATGTCTTTGGACTGTGGGGGAAACCGGAGCACCCGGAGGAAACCCACGCGGACACGGGGAGAACATGCAAACTCCGCACAGAAAGGCCCTCGCCGGCCACGGGGCTCGAACCCAGGACCTTCTTGCTGTGAGGCGACAGCGCTAACCACTACACCACCGTGCCGCCCAGGACAGTTTGTATTCCCATAAATTAATTTCAACCAATCAGGTTTGAGATTCTATCAGAACTTTAATGTTGCCCCTGAGAGTAACCGACTTCCTTCAGCGCTGAAGCTGGACACTGCAGTAAGGCTTGTACAGTTCAATATTTTATCAGCCAAAACTTGTATTTCTACTTTGCCTCCACCGTTCACTGGTGAACTGGGGATTTGCTAGGAATTAAAGTATGTAGCCTTGAGTGACCAGATATAGTAATGTTTATTAAACTTAAATTCTGGGGAAAAACATTTAACAATTTTTTTTTCCAAAATGTCCAGATGGGGAGAGTTGGGCCAGTTCGTCATGTTACAGGTTTCTTCCTGTGGTTTACAAAGATAAAACTGTTTAAATACACTACCGTTCAAAAGTTTGGGGTCACCCAGACAATTTTGTGTTTTCCATGAAAAGTCACACTTTAATTTACCACCATAAGTTGTAAAATGAATAGAAAATATGGTTAAGACATTTTTCTGGCCATTTTGAGCATTTAATCGACCCCACAAATGTGATGCTCCAGAAACTCAATCTGCTCAAAGGAAGGTCAGTTTTATAGCTTCTCTAAAGAGCTCAACTGTTTTCAGCTGTGCTAACATGATTGTACAAGGGTTTTCTAATCATCCATTAGCCTTCTGAGGCAATGAGCAAACACATTGTACCATTAGAACACTGGAGTGAGAGTTGCTGGAAATGGGCCTCTATACACCTATGGAGATATTGCACCAAAAACCAGACATGTGCAGCTAGAATAGTCATTTACCACATTAGCAATGTATAGAGTGGATTTCTGATTAGTTTAAAGTGATCTTCATTGAAAAGAACAGTGCTTTTCTTTCAAAAATAAGGACATTTCAAAGTGACCCCAAACTTTTGAACGGTAGTGTATTTTTGTTTAAAATGTGGGCGTGTCCCTGCATGAAGATTAACCTTATGTCATTCCTTCTTGAGAATGGAACTGTTTTGCGAGTCAGGTTTTGAGTAAACTGCCACAGTCCAAAGACATGCAGGTTAGGTTAACTGGTGGCTCTAAATTGACCGTAGGTGTGAATGTGAGTGTGAATGGTTGTCTGTGTCTATGTGTCAGCCCTGTGATGACCTGGCGACTTGTCCAGGGTGTACCCCGCCTTTCGCCCGTAGTCAGCTGGGATAGGCTCCAGCTCGCCTGCGACCCTGTAGGACAGGATAAAGCGGCTACAGATAATGGATGGATGGATGGATGGATGGATGGGCATTTTCCTATCGCTGTACCAGCATTGTGTTCTTATGTTACAGTTCATATGGTACAAGATTTAATAATAAATAAAAACTAAACATGTAGGATTAAGCTATGTGTTTTATTTCTGTTCCATGTCTCCCTACTATGTCCCAAGTCTCCCAATATAACGTCCCATAATGTCTCCTCTCAATGTCTCATATCTCCAAACAAAAACAGAAAAAGTGAAGCCTGAAAGCCAGTATATGTGATGTAGAGTAAATTTTAGTGTCGTACTGTTTTGTAATTTTCCTTTTCACTAAGTGTTGTCTCTTCAAGGACTAACGGCTCAGAACATTTTGCACCAAAGCGTGTTTATCTTATCATGCTCCTTACGTGCGTAGCAGACATGCGTACAGTACAGCGATTAGACAAGATCCAATCAGCTTTAGAGCTGATCACACTCCTGGCACGTGATCAGGGCATGCAATTGCAATGATGTAATGCAATAGATGTAATGTCTCCTTTTTATCTAGTAAAGAGTATATATAGATTTGAGAACAAAGGGACGGCGTCACATGAGGGCGGCATGGTGGTGTAGTGGTTAGCACTGTCGCCTCACAGCAAGAAGGTTCTGGGTTCGGGCCCAGTGGCCGACGAGAGCCTTTCTGTGTGGAGTTTGCATGTTCTCCCCGTGTCCGCGTGGGTTTCCTCCGGGTGCTCCGGTTTCCTCCACAGTCCAAAGGCATGCAGTTTAGGCTAATTAGTGACTCTAAATTGACCGTAGGTGTGAATGTGAGTGTGAATGGTTGTCTGTGTCTATGTGTCAGCCCTGTGATGACCTGGCGACTTGTCCAGGGTGTACCCCGCCTTTCACCCGTAGTCAGCTGGGATAGGCTCCAGCTTGCCTGCGACCCTGTAGAACAGGATAAAGCGGCTACAGATAACGTGTGAGGGGTGTGCCGAACCCTCATCACTTGTCCGTTTCTGCAATAAACCTTCTTTCTCTTGCAAAAGGACAAGGTTGGTGTTTGTCATTTTTCCACGACAGTGAGAAACTGATGTTGTGGTAAGACTAAAGGGTAGAGTAGAGTAAACACTGTGCAACATGAACGTCACTGCTACCTAAAAAAAGACTTTCGGACAACAATCTCCAACCTTGTCCCAAGTCTCTTTGCTCTCCACTACATTACACAGGCCTACTACATGTCTGCTCTCTTAAAAAGTGCCAATAATTGTGAAGTTGACCTTTTAAAGCAGAAGGACATATTACACAGTAGCCAAAAACTCATCACCATTTAATGCATCCTTGCTTCCTGCTCCAGCTGTCAAGCCATTCCACTCCATTCACGCACGATCTATTTCAATCCCTTTTCTAAAAGCTTGCACTCGACAATAAAACCCACCTCATAAAGAACCCAGGCGTCGTTTAAACTCCTGTGTGCACGTCCTACAGCAGTGATTTACACTAATTCCGGCTCCATGTGTGTATAAACTCACCCACGTCTGACATTTAGGAGCAGTGAGGTATAGTTTTATCCCAGGATGAGCTATTATTAGAACAAGGCCCTGGTGAAGAAACTGCCATCCCTGCTATAAATACTCCATGATCCATCGTGTGTAGGATCATTTTTAGTCTGTCATGTCAGTGAGGCACACGTCTGGTCACGTGGTGTGAACTACATTTCCCAGAAAGCATGCAGCGCACAAGCCAAGCCAAGCTGCGCGTCCAGGTTCAACATCTGGATTAGAGCGCCTGCACAGATAATAAATGCAGTGTCTAATCTGTTTGTCAGGAAATGATCTCATGCTGGCTGAATAGAAAATTACATCCTACACGCTGAACTAATTAAGGGTCTGGAGTGTCTCGTTACGGATAGATGATCTCTGGTCAGGGGTGAATTATTCATCGCAGGTAAACAAGGTCCGAGCTACAACAGAGTGATGACAGGAAATGGTGATTAATGGTGGGGTATATCGGAAACAACTCTGAGCCTCAGCCTCAGCCTCATCTCCTCACCCCCAACCCCTCCCTGACATCTCCGGGTGTCAATATTTAATAACCAAACGCGTTCCGGTCCGACTACGCGCGCGCGTCTGTGCGTCATAGCGCGCGGTTCGGATAGAAATATGACCCAAACAGGATTCTGCAGCTAAAGAGACGTGAATGATGGGAACCGTGCTGCACGAGAGGACTCGACACAATGACCACAACCATTTCCCAACCTGGAAGAACCGAGCGAAGAGGAAAGCTGCAGGATCCGTTTCAAGGTAACACGAACCTCCATCCGTTTTATTCCTTCAGCCCGGTTCCGCGTGTGCCGTCTCGACTGTCTTACATACCATCTGAGGAGTAAAGGCATGTGGATTTAAAAACAATGTTCTGCATAGAACTCATATCTCATATACAGTGGAACTGTTTGTTCAGGACCAACACATACTGGAACAAAACAGTGGCAATGGAACACGACAGTGTGAGAGGAGTGAAGAACACACCATACAGAACCATAAATACTCACAACAATTTAAAAAAAACAAACCCACAGGACAATACATACTCAGGACAATCATAGGATAAACTGAATGATACATATTCAGGACTCATTATCATAAACACTCAATACAATAAATACTCAAGTCAATAAATGCATATGACAATACCCTAGACAGTAAATACCCAAGATAATTAATATGTAGGATGATAAATATGGAGGACAACAAATACAAAAAGTGATAATTACGCAGGACAATAAACACCTAAGACAATAAATACTCAGAAATATAAATACCTATGGATTCATTATTTTGGGTATTTACAGTACTGTCCGGGCGGCACGGTGGTGTAGTGGTTAGCGCTGTCGCCTCACAGCAAGAAGGTCCGGGTTCGAGCCCCGTGGCCGGCGAGGGCCTTTCTGTGCGGAGTTTGCATGTTCTCCCCGTGTCCGCGTGGGTTTCCTCCGGGTGCTCCGGTTTCCCCCACAGTCCAAAGACATGCAGGTTAGGTTAACTGGTGACTCTAAATTGAGCGTAGGTGTGAATGTGAGTGTGAATGGTTGTCTGTGTCTATGCGTCAGCCCTGTGATGACCTGGCGACTTGTCCAGGGTGTACCCCGCCTTTCGCCTGTAGTCAGCTGGGATAGGCTCCAGCTTGCCTGCGACCCTGTAGAACAGGATAAAGCGGCTACAGATAATGAGATGAGATGAGACAGTACTGTCCTGGGTATTTATCACCTTGAGTAGTTATCTCATCTCATCTCATTATCTCTAGCCGCTTTATCCTGTTCAAGATTCAAGATTTTTATTTGTCATATACACAATAACAGACACAGCGGTTTATTATCGGGTAATGAAATTCTTATTTTGTAACTGCCCGACCAAACTACGCTTCATCTCATCTCATTATCTCTAGCTGCTTTATCCTGTTCTACAGGGTCGCAGGCAAGCTGGAGCCTATCCCAGCTGACTACGGGCGAAAGGCGGGGTACACCCTGGACAAGTCGCCAGGTCATCACAGGGCTGACACATAGACACAGACAACCATTCACACTCACATTCACACCTACGCTCAATTTAGAGTCACCAGTTAACCTAACCTGTATGTCTTTGGACTGTGGGGGAAACCGGAGCACCCGGAGGAAACCCACGCAGACACGGGGAGAACATGCAAACTGACGCACAGAAAGGCCCTCGTCGGCTCGAACCCGGATCTTCTTGCTGTGAGGCGATAGTGCTAACCACTACACCACCGTGCCGCCCTCCTAGGTATTTATATTTCTGAGTATTTATTGTCCTGCGTAATTATCACCTTTTGTATTTATTGTCCTCCATATTTATAATTTTATGTATTAATTATTTTGGGTATTTACTGTCCAGAGTATTGTCATATGCATTTATTGACTTGAATATTTATTGTATTGAGTGTTTATGATAATGAGTCCTGAATACTCAGGACAGTAAATACCCAAAATAATTAATCCATAGGATGATAAATATGGAGGACAATAAATATAAAAGGTGATAATTACGCAGGAAAATAAATATTTAGGGCAATAAATACTCAGAACTATAAAAACCTAGGATAATAAGTACTCATGGCAATAAATACTCAGGACAATAAATATTCAAGACAATAAATTCTCAAAAGTATAAATGTCTAGGATGATAAGTGCTCCGGGCTATAAATACTCAGGATGATAAATACTCTGCACAGTAAATACTCAGGACAACGAATACTCAGGAAACAAAATATTTAGGACAATAAATACTCAGAAATATAAATATGAAGGACAGTAAGTACTCAGGACAATAAATACTCGGAATGATAAATACTCAGCACAGTAAATACCCAAAATAATTAATACATATGATGATAAATATGGAAGACAATAAATATAAAAGGTGATAATTACGCAGGACAATAAATACTCACAACCATAAATACCTAGGACAATAGATACTCAGGGCAATAAATACTCAGGATGATAAGTACTCAGGGCAATACATATTCAGGACAATACTTTGGACAATGAATATTCAAGACAATAAATACTCAGAAATAAAAAAAAACAGAGGATGATAAGTACTCAGCACAGTAGATAAGACAGTGAATACTCAGGACCCAAAATATTTAGGACAGTAAATACTCAGAAATATAAATACCTAAGACAATAAGTACTCAGGACGATAAATACTCAGGACAATGAATACTCAGAATGATAAATACTCAGCACAGTAAACACTCAGGACAATAAATACTGGGGACAATACAAAGAAATGTGACAAAATCTCAGGATCATAAATACTCAGGGCAAAACATGCACAGGATCATACATATTTGGGATCGCAAATACTCAGAATAATGAATACTCAGCATGTTAAATACTCTGGATAAACCATTGAATACTTAGAACAACAAATACATCAGACAAAATACTCTGGATGAAGAATACACAAGAGAGAAAATCCTTAGGATGATAGATAGTCAGGATTCTTCTTCTTCTTCTTCTTCTTCTTCTTCTTCTTCTTCTTATTATTATTATTATTATTACACAGACTCCTGTAAGCACTGTGCATATTATTTTATTAACAGTCAGAGGAAGACGAACCCTGATGTCCCACAGAATGCAGAAAAAGACCCAGAAAAAGATACTTTGGTCATGGAGAATGTAAGTAGAGCTACTGAACATTACATAAACATTAAAGTGCATGGAGTTTACATTTTCTGATGCCTCAGTGACACTATGTACAACGTACATGTAAAGGGAAAATATTTTCCATTTTAAAGACAGTGGTCATTTGGGACAGTGTGGTGAAAATGTTATTTATTTGTAGCTTATTTATTTATGGAATTATTAACATATCTAGTTCAATAAATAAAGTGTGATGGACCGCTTTCTCAGCCAAGGTGTTTGTATTTCCACCTCACACCCAGTGTTCCCAGGATAGTCTCCGGATCCATCGCCATCCTGACAGGATAAAGCGCTTTACTGAAGATGCATGGCTGAATGAATTAAACATAAACATAACAACAGTAACGGATTAAATTGCAATAAACTATTAACTATTTAACATGAATTATTTATATGAATCATCGTCTCAGGAAATGTTTATAAACGGCATACTATTAGGGCATAATCTTCTCAACAATATACGATTTATCTGAAATACGAATCGTGAAAAATACAACAGACGTTATCGCAGGTAGTTAAGGTAGTTGGTGGATTCTAGTTGGGCCAAAAATGTTCAAAAAAGCAAAAGTTGTTCATTGAAAGTAAAAGAATCCCTGTTTGGCGGTGCTGCATGACCTGTTACGTTTCTCATACAAGTTTTTCATTTGTAATTTAAATCGGCACCTGTTAATATTTCCACCTTTTAGGGATTACACACACAAGAGATGAGGACAATATCTACAGCTGTGGTTATGTGAGTTTTTTAAAAATCCTGTTAAATGATGATTTATTACAGTTTTCAGTGTTTAACTACTGTATTTTAATATTACAGCAAAATTTTGTTCTTTAGCCATCCAAGAGAGATCCTGAGCAAACCAAAGTACAAGGTTCCGTCCATCAAAAATCATCCACACGAAAGGCGATACAGACAGAACACACGGCAAAGTAGTGAAGAAGTCACATTGCTATCTCGCCTGCCTCCTGTCCCTCCACCAAGGCATGAGTCCGCTGAGCGAGTGATGCACGAGGACACGGACAGCGGCAGCGACCTTTCAGACATGGAGAGGCTCCCACAGCCTGTGTGCACTGCTGAACCTCCACTGCTTCAACTACGAGAAGAAGTCATCGATCCATCCGACTTCCAGCCTTCACGTGCTCCGTTTAGGTCACGTGCCGTTTCTCGTGACAGCTACCCTGACTTCTTGCCTCCGCCTTTCAACTCCTGGAGTCTCCAAGAGCTGGCTGTGTATTTAAACACGGATGGTAAAAATATCCCTCGCTCGAGACCTATCAACCAGTTCGAGCGATACTTGGACCGACTCCTGCAGCTGGAATGGCAGCAAATCCTGACGCTCCATGAGGAGAGCAGCAAGTCCACGTGGACTGCACGGCGTAGATTGCATTCCAGCCTCAGTGCCCCAAAAAGCATCCTGCAGTGCCAGCGTGCCTTCCCCTTCACCTTACTGTCTTCTGTCCATCCACAAACCTGCAACCGTTACATCATCTCTGCATGCACGTACCCTCAGCACTCACATCCGCTAATGGAAAAAAGTGGACTTTCCAGGAGGAGCAGCAGCGAGACTCGGACTCATCATCTCAACAGACTCAGTGATTCTTCTTTGGACCATCTGAAACGCATGCAGGCCGTCGGAAACATCCGTAACCCGCCAACACATGGCCCTATGGGTGCAGATCCTCCCAGAAGAAAGAGCTCAGGGGGAAGGAGCCGTTCCTGTGGGGATGAGAGCAAAGATGGTTGTAGAAGAGCCAGGTCTGAGAGAAGAACAGAAGCTCACAGTGGAATAGATTTAAAATCTTTAGGTGGGACCAGTTTTGAGAAAGAAGCAATCGTTGGCAGGACCTCTGTGAAACACAAGCATGTTGAGTTTGTTTTTCGGGAATAAGAAATTACATGAATGTTCTCATCCAAGCACCATTTGGATAGTTCTTCGCTTCCTAGGAATGGTTAGAACCATCTCAGATACATTATGTTTCAGGAAACAATTGTTCCAAGATGAATATGGAGATATAAAAACCAGCTATGAAACAAGGACCCTTAAACCAAGGTTCTTCAGTTTTCCCCTTTAGGGGAACCTTTAGATTCTATGAAAGAGTATTTGCTTCTGGTGCACAATACCCCAGAATCCAGATATGGGTTTTCCTGGATATTTCAAACTATGGTCCATATACCGTATGATAAAATCCAAGTTGCATACTCTCTCATCATGGCATCATCAAAAAATCTCTAGATATGTTCCAGTTATGATCCAGGTTCTTGGAAGAATTCTCAAAAGATTTCTTCAGATTCTGGGGGTTTCGGTGCAGTGTAGAACCTTCACTATACAAGGAACCTCTTGAAGAGCCCCCATGAAGATCACCTTATTAATAGTACAGGATTAATCTATAAAAATAAAACACTTCTGTGTATCACTGGCAAGTTATGGAAGCTAAATTCTTTATGTAACTGTTATTCTACTTTCATACAAAACAAGGTTTCTCAAATATTCTATGGATGGTTAAAAGTGAAGATTCTTTGCTTCATAAAAGGGTTCTAGGACCCTACATTTAAAGGTTCCCCCAAGAGGGACAAAAATGCTTTCAGGTTCTAGATTATTGCTGATTATTTTCTTTGAGATGACATCAGCTAATTATTGCTGAATAATAATTTTCTAAAATATACATAATCAACATATTTCCTATTGAACTTATTCTTTGTATTTCTCAAACAAAAGCTGAAGAAATCAAGACTCTTACTGTTACTAATTTACTTTACTCTTATTTGAAACATCATTAATTTTCCACGCACCTACGTTGCGTTTGCCGCATCCTGAACATCAGCTGGCAAGATAAGGTGCCAAACACCAAGGTCCTGTCTCAAGCTGGTCTCCCAAGCATGGTTACCCTCCTCAGGCAATGCCGCCTGCATTGGCTGGGTCATGTACGGCGCATGCAGGATGGTCCCATACCAAAGGACATCCTCTACGGTGAACTTGCGGCTGGCAAAAGGAACACTGGCTGCCCTCAACTGTGATACAAGGTTGTCTGCAAGAGGGATCTGAAGGCTTTGGACATTGACATAAACTCCTGGGAAGAGCAGGCGGCTGACCGCAGCAATTGGAGGGGTGCAGTGAAACAGCAAACCACGCTCAGTGAAGAAAAGCTCAGTAATGCTGCTGAGGACAAGCGGGCCCGAAGGAAAGAAAGGCATATGACCCCACGTACCGATGCCACCTTTGTCTGCGACATCTGCAACCGTGCCTGCCAGTCCGGGATTGGGCTCTTCAGCCACCGCCGAAGATGCTCCAACAGCAACTGATGAGACGTGCCCATAGTCGACTCTGACTGACAGAGGCCTCCTTATTTGAAACATGGTTAATTTTCCATGCACATGTGTAATGTTTATTTGGTTATTTAAAAATTACATTGTACAATTCGTAATCAGGGCGGCACGGTGGTGTAGTGGTTAGCGCTGTCGCCTCACAGCAAGAAGGTCCTGGGTTCGAGCCCCGGGGCCGGCGAGGGCCTTTCTGTGTGGAGTTTGCATGTTGTCCGCGTGGGTTTCCTCCGGGTGCTCCGGTTTCCCCCACAGTCCAAAGACATGCAGGTTAGGTTAACTGGTGACTCTAAATTGACCGTAGGTGTGAATGTGAGTGTGAATGGTTGTCTGTGTCTATGTGTCAGCCCTGTGATGACCTGGCAACTTGTCCAGGGTGTACCCCGCCTTTCGCCCGTAGTCAGCTGGGATAGGCTCCAGCTTGCCTGTGACCCTGTAGAAGGATAAAGCGGCTAGAGATAATGAGATGAGAATTCGTAATCAAGAATAGACCCAAAATTATACACACTCCAAATTTATACAGATTGCATTTACAGATTTTTTTTTCAAGAAACCAGGTTTTAATTGGTATAAATTAGTGTGTGTGTGTGTGTGTGTGTGTGTGTGTGTGTGTGTGTGTGTGTGTTTTCCTGGAGTAGAAACCATGTAAATCACAAATGTTCATGGATAATAAATCATAATCTCCACTTTTTTTTTAAAATTAACTGTGCAACTCGACACCATCCCATAAATAATCCCCTTTTCTATTTACTGCATATTATCTTTCATCATTTTGTGGTTGTTATTCTGTTTACACACAGTCAGTGCATGTTTACCTTACTTTATTTATTTTTAAATATTTTATAGGATCTGTCTCTTGATAATTTATTAATGCATTTAATATTACTTAGTATATCTAAATATTGTTTATATATATATATATATATATATATATATATATATATATATATATATATATATATATAATGTGTGTGTGTGTGATTGTTTTCCGTTATTTGAATCTTTCTAATATTTAACCTATTTTTTTTAAAGATCAGAGACCATTCATTATGCTTTGCAAATGTCAAAGATTTGAGCAATATTTATTCTTTAAAGTCCTCTCTGTTAAAATATCGAAAGTGTATTTTCTACAAGAGTTGAAGGAAAAAAAAGTGATACGGTATAAAAACATTTAGGAGCTCTAAACATTCCAGTAAGTCACTTTATCTCACTGTAGCATACTGTAGCTGCATCTCAGCACAAGAACAAATGTTATTTATTTATTTATTTATTTATTAATTATTGCTGGATGTTATTGTTAATTATAGTTATTCCAATACAATTACATTATAGCAAGAAACAGTTCTGTGCAAAAGTCTGAGGCCCCCTTTTTGTCATCCAAACTTTGTTATAGATTTCTATTTTATGACTTCTACATTATCGAGTTGGTACAAAAATATTTTAGAGTTCCAAACATTCGTTTTCCTGCACAAAATTAAATGCTACAGAAAAAAAAGCTTGTATCTGAGCAGCAGTGTTGTAGCCGAGTCACTAAACCTCGAGTCTGAGTCCAGTCTCGAGTCCCCAGTGTTCAAGTCATTAAAGAAAATTTCGAATCAAGTCCGAGTTGAGTCCATTATTGATCCGAGTTGAGTCCGAGAACAAGGCTCCAACCCCATCATTTGATCATGGCTGTTGCTACCTTTATGTGAAACTGTTTACAGTGCGTGCAAGAGAGTCCACTCGGTGCACACGCTGCCCGGAGCGCGCCCGAAATTCTATCTGATGCATGCACCAAGGTGCGCAAATGTGACACTCTGGCATGAAATTTGTACAAAAATTAATGTAGATATAAATATCTTATGCCAAATTATTATGGCATGTTACAAAAAATAAAGAAAAAATCCGAGTCCTCGTCTCCAATTTACGAGTCCGAATGTAGTTAATACACGAATCCGAGTCAGAGTCATCAGTGCTCGAGTCCAAGTCATGTCACGAGTCCTTAAAATTAGGGCACGAGTCAGACTCAAGTACTACAAGTCTGCTGAGCAGCATATTCCATAAGAGCCCACTTTTCAGATGAAAAAAGAAAACATAATGGGTTTTGGTGCAAAATGAAGATGCGAGTATGACAGTCAAAGTGTCCAGAGGAACTGTGGCTGGTTCTGGAAGATGCTCAGTAAAACCTACAGCTCATTTCTGCATAAAACTGGACCTGAGATTACTGTTTTTTAAAGCATCTCACACCAAATATTGACTTTGTTTCATTTATTATGACTTACTGATTACTGTTTATAGTATTTTTTAAAATGTTGAAACAATTAATTTAATTTCATTATTTTAAAGCCATTTTTGGTCGACAGCATTTCTTTACATGTACTGAAGACTTTTGGACAGTACTGTATAAATACTTAATATTTCATGTTTGTCTCTGTTGGAAGTATTTTACGAAAAAAAACAACAACAACCCAAGCACTGTATGTGATATTTATCATGAAAACTCTAAACTTAATAAATGCCTCAGTTAATGAACAAATGTAAACTCATTTCTTTCATTGCCATTGCTTTCCTCAAAAGTAAGCTATCCTGTTTGTACTTAAATAATAAATCAATCCACATTGTGATGTTATTAGAAAATAATCACTGATCATGAAGAAGAGTTACTGTTACTACCCTGAAATTGATTATTTTCCTGTAACAGCGTGTCCCAAAATGTTTTATTCCTCTCATACCACAGCAATCTGCCAATGGTTACATGTTTTTTATTTATTAAAGAATGACACGTCATAGTTTTTCTCCTTTGAGAGTTACATTTAATGTTGTGGGACAACTGTGAAATAATTTGCTGTTCTCACTCACATTAAACACCTTCCCTCACCAGCTTGTTTCTTCTCTCTCTCTCTCTCTCTCTCTCTCTCTCTCTCTCAAAACGAATAATGCTATAAAAATATAGCTTGTTATGTTACTGAGATGCGGCACGGTGGTGTAGTGGTTAGCGCTGTCGCCTCACAGCAAGGAGTTGAAGTCTGGGTTCGAGCCCCATGGCCGGCGAGGGAATTTCTGTGCGGAGTTTGCATGTTCTCCCCGTGTCCGCGTGGGTTTCCTCTGGGTGCTCCGGTTTCCTCCACAGTCCAAAGACATGCAGGTTAGGTTAACTGGTGACTCTAAATTGACCGTAGGTGTGAATGTGAGTGTGAATGGTTGTCTGTGTCTATGTGTCAGCCCTGTGATGACCTGGCGACTTGTCCAGGGTGTACCCTGCCTTTCGCCCGTAGTCAGCTGGGATAGGCTCCACCTTGCCTGCGACCCTGTAGAACAGGATAAAGCGGCTAGAGATAATGAGATGAGATGAGCATGCCATGTTGTGTTTTATTCCTTACCATGTATGGATTTGGAACGCCTTCCTGAGGATGTGCAAGCTATTTTCTGTCATTTGACCACTGGGGGGCGCTGCAATAAATAAAAACAACTTTTTGCCTCATGTGTTGATGTGTTTCCCTTAACAAAAGCGATTCTTGCATCAGGTGACACTTCGGGAGATTCCAACAATGACAACTGACAAATGTCTCATTTTTAATTGACATTTTTTAAAATAAAATAAATGTAAGAGAATTTTCACAGTCCACAGATCCTGTCCAATATGCATCAACTATGGTAGAAATTATCTTTGGACCAAGATTCACAAAGTTATCAGAATGATTTTTCATTTTCAAAAGTGTCCACCTGTTACAGTTACAGATGGCGAATCCATCAAGCAGGACATGAGTTCATATCTCAGTGACACCTGAGCTTTGGTCAACTGGCATAAAACTTGCTGTCAGTGCTTCCAGCCACACTTTTAACTCAATCAGATCAAGTTGCCAAGATGACTCTGTCCTGATGGACTGCTTGGTCCTTATAGCTTGTAGCTGTATTTTATGGTGACCTTGTAGCCTATAGCAGTATCACATAACATTAACACACAGGTTCCCAAACCTAGTCCTGCTAGTCTTTGCTTTAACACTCAACTAATCAACTCATTAGCAACACATCACATTCTGAGTTGAAGTCTTCTTTTTGTTGGGTCACTACACAACTCCTGTCCAGTGAGGGACACATACTTTGGCTTGGTGATTCAGGGCATCCAAGTCCTCAAAGGTGCATGGCTCTGGGGGGAGAGGGCAGACCAGCAGATGTTCCATAGTCTGCTCCTTCGCACCATCACAAATCGCTTCACCATCATCATGTCCCCACATCTGTGTAAGGGATTTGCATCTTCCAGTAGCAGTCCTCAAGCGGTTGAGACATAGCCATAAGGGCCATGCCTCACCAGACCCAAATGGGACAGACTCCTTGGGATCAAGAGAAAGTTTGTGTGGTGAACTGTGAAGATGCTCAGGCTACAGTGCTATCTTCAGGTTGTGGGTACTGTCTTGGAAAGCCTTGATAGAGTGTAGGAAGCTGTTCCTGGATTTGAGCCTCTTCTTCACTGGTTCTTGTTGGAAGAGTGGGTGTGCTTGTTCTTCTCTTTCTGAGCTAGAACCATCCTTCTCCTATGTGGTGGAGCAATACCACTCAGCAGGTAGAGATCATCTACTCTTGTTGGTTTGAGGGATCCAGTGATATCTCTGCAAACAGCATTCCATTCAAGGCTGGGTCAATCTTGGCAGCATGGGCTGACCTACTCCAGACTGCAGATGCGTATGTGGCCGCAGAGAAACATAGGGCAAGGGCTGTTGTGTGGATGGTACTGAGTTGACGTGTGAGTGCCCTGTCATAAATAGGGGTACAGTAGGAGTCCATTTCTGTCCCCCAAGGTACAATCTGCACTAATGTACCCTGTATGGCTCATTATTGGACATCAAGGTAATTATGTGTACCTTTTAGGGCCAGAAAGGTTCCCAAGCAGTATATAAAGGGTACTATAGAGGGTACTGCCCCAGTGACAAGCTGTTGTACCCCTAAAGGTACAATAATGTACTTTATTTTCTGAGAGTGTGTTAAAGCAAAGAAAATAGTAGAAATACCGGACAGGCGGTACTCCAAGAACCTGAGGATTAACCGTATAATTATTTCATAACTATGTCTTTATAGCAGCAGCACGGTGGTGTAGTGGCTCACAGCAAGAAGGTCCTGGGTTCAAGCCCAGCGGCCAGCGAGGGCCTTTCTGTGTGGAGTTTGCATGTTCTCCCTGTGTCTCCGTGGGTTTCCCCCCCAGTCCCAAGACATGTAGGTTAGGTTAATTGGTGGTGGCTCTAAATTGACTGTAGGTGTGTGTCAATGGTTGTTTGTCTCTGTGTGTCAGCCCTGCGATGATCTGGTGACTTGTCCAGGGTGTTCCCTGTCTCTCGCCCATAGTCAGCTGGGATAGGCTCCAGCTTGCCTGCGACCCTGTAGAACAGGATAAGTGGCTATAGATAATTAATGGATGGATGGATGGATGGATGGATGTCCTTATAGCGGTATTCCATCAAACTCGTATTAGTGTTTTGAAATAGTGACCTCTAGTGTCAGGTCCTGATACTGCAGCCAGGTTTAGGTTATAAACAGGAACTGTTTGAAATATATTTCACATCTGAAACTGGTTACAAAAAGAGCTATGTGTGTTTCTACAGGGTGTCGAGGATCATAGGATGAAATAAAATATAAAAAAACCCGGCAAAACAAAAGGGTTTATTTCCAAAACGTGTTTAATATGTGCACCATTTTAATCAGTACACGATTAAGAGACGAATTTTTATTATGGATTCGTTATTCCTTGCTCATATACAGTATATCATGGTCTGGAAATAAAATATAAATATACATATATGATACACCCCGCGTACACACTTTTATTTTAATTCAAAGATGTTTTTAAAACGGACACGGTGAAAATGAGGCGGAACTCGTTTGAACAACGTCCTTGTTTCCGTGTAGAAGGCGGACTTATTTGCAGGGTGCACAGTATATTTCACCCAGGTGCGCGATGGATCCTGAGAGAGTGATGGAGTATCTGATTGATGTAGAAGTCGCTGCTGAAGATGTTCTCGCTGATAAACAGCAGGTAAGAGCCATAGTGTGGATGTTAATTATGATTTTGAGTCTAAACTGGTTTTTATTTACTGAGCGTTTTGTAGATTGTAGACCTGGACGGAAGAAGAAACAGAAACCGAGAGGCTTTGAATGCTCTGAGGAACAGCGCTCCTCACAGCGGTTAGTGCGCTAAACAGCACCATTTTAAACGTCTGGTTCAGTTTTATATCACAGTCAAAACATGAGAGAAATCGCCATTTGTTTTCTAACTTTATTTTATAACCGTACATAGCATAGCATAACATAGCATAGCGTAACAACATAGCATAGCATAACACAACAAGATGTTATAGCATCACAACATAGCATAGCATGTTATAGCATAACACAACAACATGGCATAGCATAACACAGCATAGCATGTTATAGCATAACACAACAACATTGCATAGCATAACATAGCATAGCATAACAACATAACATAGCATAGCATGTAGCATAACACAACATGGCATAGCATAACACAGCATAGCATGTTGTAGCATAACACAACATGACATAGCACAGTATAACATGTTATAGCATAACATGGCATAACATAACATAGCATAGCATGTTGTAGCATAACACAACAACATGGCATAGCATAACACAACATAGCATGTTATAGCATAACACAACATAGCATGTTATAGCATAACACAACATAGCATGTTATAGCATAACACAACAACATGGCATAGCATAACACAACATAGCATGTTATAGCATAACACAACATAGCATGTTATAGCATAACACAACATAGCATGTTATAGCATAACACAACATAGCATGTTATAGCATAACACAACATAGCATGTTATAGCATAACACAACATAGCATGTTATAGCATAACACAACATAGCATGTTATAGCATAACACAACATAGCATGTTATAGCATAACACAACATAGCATGTTATAGCATAACACAACATAGCATGTTATAGCATAACACAACATAGCATGTTATAGCATAACACAACATAGCATGTTATAGCATAACACAACATAGCATGTTATAGCATAACACAACATAGCATGGCATAGCATAACACAACATAGCATGGCATAGCATAGCATAACACAGCATGGCATAGCATAACACAACAACATGGCATAGCATAACACAACACAGCATGTTATAGCATAACACAACAACATGGCATAGCATAACACAACATAGCATGTTATAGCATAACACAACAACATAGCATGGCATAGCATAACATAGCATAACAGCATAGCATGTTGTAGCATAACACAACAACATGGCATAGCATAACACAGCATAGCATGTTATAGCAACACAACAACATAGCATGGCATAGCATAACATAGCATAGCATAACACAACAACATAGCATAACACAGCATAGCATGTTATAGCATAACACAACAACATAGCATGGCATAGCATAAAACAACAACATAGCATGGCATAACATAGCATAACAACATAGCATGGCATAGCATAGCATGTTATAGCATAACACAACAGCATAGCATGGCATAACAGCATAGCATGGCATAACAGCATAACATAACAACATAGCATGTTATAGCATAACACAACAGCATAGCATGGCATAACAGCATAACATAGCAACATAGCATGTTATAGCATAACAGCAACATGGCATAACAACAGCAACATAGCATAACATGTTATAGCGTAACAGTGTCACACAACATAACATAACATCTCATCTCATTATCTCTAGCCGCTTTATCCTGTTCTACAGGGTCGCAGGCAAGCTGGAGCCTATCCCGGCTGACTACGGGTGAAAGGCGGGGTACACCCTGGACAAGTCGCCAGGTCATCACAGGGCTGACACATAGACACAGACAACCATTCACACTCACATTCACACCTACGCTCAATTTAGAGTCACCAGTTAACCTAACCTGCATGTCTTTGGACTGTGGGGGACTGTGCACCCGGAGGAAACCCACGCGGACACGGGGAGAACATGCAAACTCCGCACAGAAAGGCCCTCGCCGGCCCCGGGGCTCGAACCCGGACCTCCTTGCTGTGAGGCGACAGCGCTAACCACTACACCACCGTGCCGCCCCATATAACAACATAGCATAGCATAACAACAATTCTGTAAGAATTAGTTCAGCATTTCAGGTTGTTTGCTAGATTCTGGTTTGATTTTTTTTTTTTTTAAATCACTTGAAGTAGAGTGGTGTAAGTTTGTGTGTTATGTAAGGAATAAAAGTAATTACAACGTCTTTATGGTTTTAGATTATAACAGCATATTAATATAAACCTGTCATTTGCAGCTGCTCTACTGTCAGAGCTGAATAATATAGAAAATTAGAGAAGATTCAAGACATTCCGACCAACCAAAAACAAGAATTCACCAGCGCTGTGGTGTGAGTCATTCTATCTGTTTATGTGCAGTTTCAGTGTTTCTCATTCAGATCTCATTTATTCCAGACAAAGTCAGGGTTTGCTTTGGGAACATGTTTATTAAATTCCCCAAGGAGAACACCAAATCCATGATTCAGAAAGGTAATCCTGAGCTCCATGCTTTTCCAAGACAATTTGTCCTGTTTCACTAAATACATGCTCCATGATTTATTTATTTTTTGTATTATTATTATTTTCCATATCAACAGATCAGGAGCAGCTCGAGCAGGAGATAAACGACCTCCGGAAAGGTCTCAAAGCAAAAGTAAACCGGCTGAACGATTTACAAGGTAATCTGACGTTAAAAGTCATGAACGTCAGCATATTAATGTCTTTTTGTAGACAAGCCAAAATTATTGGCACCCTTCAGGAGAAATGAGTATTCACTCTAACACCTTTCCTTTCACAAAAAATTTAAAAAGCAAGATATTTGGTTAGAGATTTGTCAAGAATTATTGACCCCCCTAAAGAATATCTTGAATGAAGATTTGATTGTTGCTTTGGGGTTGTTTTGTGGGATATTTTGCTGTAGATAGATGTTTCAGCAAGATCGTGATCCAGTATTAATGAAAATGGGGAAGTGTAAATGCTCCTATAAATTTTTTTTACAAATAGATCTCTGCATATCCAGTTGAAAAATGAAGTCTGGTGTTTGTGTTGTTCATTTTATTTGTTCATTTTTGCTGATTTTTCATGGGTAGTCCCAATAATTCTCGATTTGTCTGTCATTTGATGTACACTACTGTTCAAAAGTTTGGGGTCACTTTGAAATGTCCTTATTTTTGAAAGAAAAGCACTGTTCTTTTCAATGAAGATCACTTTAAACTAATCAGAAATGCACTCTATACATTGCTAATGTGGTAAATGACTATTCTAGCTGCAAATGTCTGGTTTTTGGTGCAATATCTCCATAGGTGTATAGAGGCCCATTTCCAGCAACTCTCACTCCAGTGTTCTAATGGTACAATGTGTTTGCTCATTGCCTCAGAAGGCTAATGGATGATTAGAAAACCCTTGTACAATCATGTTAGCACAGCTGAAAACAGTTTAGCTCTATAAGCCTCGGTCACAACCGGCCATACGTGCTCCTACGGCTGGTCTACGTGCAAAAACGCAAGAAACGCACGGAGGGCGCGCGTGTGACGTGCTGATTTTCGAGCCGTAGACTGGCCGTAGACCGGCCGCAGAGGTTCTTTGTCATGTCAAACAAACTCTACGGGCGCTTACGTTTTTTTTCAGGTTGCAAGACAAACTTACGGCCAACGTTCGTCTTTCTCCACGAACAAAAAAAACGCAGCGATTTGGGAAACGCCAAAAATCGCACGGCCAAAAAATCATACGTCCGGTTGTGACCTACGCTTTAGAGAAGCTTTAAAACTGACCTTCCTTTGAGCAGATTGAGTTTCTGGAGCATCACATTTGTGGGGTCGATTAAATGCTCAAAATGGCCAGAAAAATGTCTTGACTATATTTTCTATTCATTTTACAACTTATGGTGGTAAATAAAAGTGTGACTTTTCATGGAAAACACAAAATTGTCTGGGTGACCCCAAACTTTTGAACGGTAGTGTACATTATTGAGAATTGCATTTCTCAAAGCTGAGCACTGTGTTCACTCCTCATACACAGTGCTAATGATTATTTTCAGATATGTTACCAATGAAAAACTTTTGGTTTGTTTTGCAGGGAAGCCTGAACTCAGGGGGCACAACCTGTCTCCGCTGACCAGCGATGAACTCAAGGCTATTCACGGCATCCTGAGGAGTTGATATCGGCTTCAAGTTAACGTTAAAATGTGAGGAAGACTAAGGATGTGGGGTCGTTAGAATCGTGTGAACGTGATCACGATGATGATGATGATGATTTGTGAAAATGCCTTTCTGCCTGCATTCGCACTGTGTCTAAGTGAACTTGTTTGAGATGCTAGACATGGCATTTTGTTTTGTAGATGATAAAAAAAAAAAAGCCGACATTGTGGTACATTATTTAATTTAAGCCAGTATCTCACTGGGCTGCGACAGCTTGCAACAAATTACAAACGCCATTCGTGAGAGAGTTTCAAAAGTGTCTTGAAACATTCGCGGGGCTTCTCAGTTTCCTCGCATGAGTCGCAAAATGTCGCTCCTTCGTCGCTGAAATTTTGAACATGTTCAAAAAATTCGTGCGACAAAATTTCTCTCAAAATAGCCGCAAATGCGTCGCTGGTGTCGCAAAGCCGTCGCGAACCCTTCTCAAGTCAGTTTCCGTGAGACAGGAAGTGCGAGTGTATCTCGCTGGGCTGCGACAGCCTGCGACTAGTTGGAGGCATAACAATTGCGATAAAATATGCGAATATCAATTCAGTGTGATTCCAAGTGAAAATTGTCGCTAATTCACATTTTATCGCAATTGTTGTGCCTCCAACTAGTCGCAGACTGTCGCAGCTCAGTGAGATACTACCCTAACCCAACCGGAAATGAAAGAGCGAGAGGGGGTGCCAACTTTTACAGTCGGCTATTTATTTGCAGTGATTTCTGATGTAACGTCAAACCTGCTGTGGTGATGTTAATGTACAGTCGGTTGTAAAGCTATACAGAGGCCTTATTTACTTTGGAGAGGAGAATTTGTTCATGAATAAATGACTAATTATCAATATTTGCACTGTTTTATATATTCAGCCACCAGGGGGCGGTATTCCTGCAGTGTTACACACTGTGTCCAAATGGGTTATTGTGAGTTTTTGTCTGATTGTGGGTTTTGATTTGTCTACACTTCGCCGATTTAGGTTTTGGATGGAACAGAGGAATTTTATCCACAAGGAATGTTGTGTGATGAAGCAATAATAAGAGCGGTAATGATAAAACCTCAAATAAACACTGTTCTTCCTGAAACGTGTAAAATTTTGTGGATCCTGAATGTGATGAGTCCTCTTTTATTGGAAAACCATGAAGATGGGAAAATCGCAGTGGGTTAGTGTGTTGAATAAAAGCGGTCAGGGTTAGTAGGAGCTTCTCGAGTCGTAGGGACACATGCGCGCATAACATACGTGGCAGCCAAGATGGCAATATATTTAGCGTGTTAATCAGATGGCAGAGGGAGAGAAGTAAAAGTCACCTTTTATATACGTGGGGGGATACAAGAGCGCCTAGAGCAGGGGTCTTCAATCCTATCCGCAAAGGGCCAGTGTAGCTGCAGGCTTTCATTACAGCCAAATTGGAGGCTCACTTGATTGTTGACTGGAGACGAGGGTGAAATGATTAAACAAGTGAAATCAGATGTAGCTCCTGCTTGGTTGGAATGAAAGCCTGCAGCCACACTGGCCCTTTGTGGATAGGATTGAAGACCCCTGGCCTAGAGGGTGTTAACTCATTTTTTTAACTATAGAGGCATCCTAGAGGGCACATTTTTCTCTGACATAACAGCACCTATTGAGCATGTCATCTCATTTTTTTTTTGTGTGTGTGTAGGGCAGGCTCTAGGGTACTGCATCTCATTTTCTTGCATGTAGGGAAGCCTATAGAATGCCACATTTCATGTTGTCACATGCAGGGGAGCCTATAGGGCTCGTCATCTCAATTTTTGCACGTAAAGGAGCCTATAGGGCACTTCATCTCATTTTGTTGCATATTGGGGAGCCTGTATGGCACTGCATTTCATTTTCTTGCATGTTAGGGCAGCCTATAGGGCACCACATTTTTTTTTTTTGCATGTTAGGAGAGCCTATAGGGCCTTTCATCTCATGTTCTTGCATGTAGGAGAGCCTATAGAATGTCACATTTCATTTTGTTACGTTTTTGGAGCCTATAGGGCACTTCATCTCATTTTCTTGCATGTTAGGGGAGCCGATATGGCACCACATCTTATTTTTTGCTCGTGAGGAGAGCCCATAGGACATTTCATCTCCTGTTCTTGCATGTAGGGGAGCCTATAGGGTGCCACATATCATTTTTTTCGCATGTGGAGGAGCTTGTAGGGCACGTCATCTCATTTTCTTGCATATAGGTCACTTAATCTCATTTTGTCATATGTAGGACAGGCTATAGGGAACTGCATTTCATTTCCTGGCATATAAGGAAGGCTGTTGGGTACTTCATCTTGTTTTCTCCACTGGAAGTGCACTCATTTGGGCACTTCATCATGTTTCCTTGCAAATAAGGGAAACCTATAGGGCACTGTCTCATGTATTTCCCACTGTAAGGGCACCCTAGAGGGCATTTCATCACATTTTATTTTGTTTAAAAGTTGCCATTAGGGCCCTTCATCACTTTCCTCCACTGTAATTGCACCCTAGAGGACATTTTTCTCAACTTTTATTGACAATGTTTTCTGTTTTTGTCTGAACATGGGCATTCCTCCCTCACCGCAGATCCACCAGTGCCTGGTTGCATAACATTTTAATAAACTGCAAGGAATGCGAAACATGCATACATACTGTTATACTACACGTCTTTGTGGTTGTGCTGTATAAGTGTATTTGCAATAAAATATGAGCCACTGACAGTTTAATTTATACACTTCCCAAAAACAACCACAGACTGTGACAGAATAGCATTAAAGTACTTATTGTCTTTTAGATAAACTTGTATTATGCAGAAAATATGTCATCACGATGATTTATATTTTCCATTCATGTAACTGAAATAGAGTGGAGGATAGAAAAATTACATAAATTTTACCCGCGATCAGAATTTTTTCTGCGTTTGAAAAAAGATGTACACGTTTATTTCACAATGCTATGCCCTGAAATTGCTTGTGCACTAATGCAAAAATGTGTGATGTGAAAAATATGTGCTAAAGAAATGCACATGTGAAAAATAAATGTTTTACGAGATACTAAGAGTGGGGGTACTGATACTGTAATTTCGAAACCACTGCTGTGCAGAAAAATTGCTTAAGAACTTAAGAAACCTTGTGTGTCTGGAAGAACATTAAAATAAAAGTATACAAGTCCCCAAAGGTCACATACTCGATGCATTTTTCATTTTCTCCTATATTCGATATTATATTGCCAATCATTTTGCATTTAATGGATCCGATGAACTTTTACTGAGCAACATAAACCTGAATGTTTGTATGCAGTCACATGGTGTGGGAGGACACAATTTATGTAAACTTGGGAGTGAATGTAATAAAGTCTGAGTGTATCGTGGTGTCTGTAGTGTATTGAGACATAAATCATGGTATAGCCAGTGGGTTCCTGTCAGAAATGTAAATAACAGACTCTTTGATGGTTATACAACAGCTAAACCAGGTTTTTTCCAGAAGCACACATACGGTATGAATCACAGGTAATGGATATGAACTATTCACCACGTTGGTTGTAATATATAATTTCCGATCACCCACTGGGGCGGCACGGTGGTACAGTGGCTACTACTGTCACCTCACAACAATACGTGTGAATGGTTGTTTGTTTCTGTGTTAGTGTAAACCCAAAGTTATCTGGGATTGACTCCAGCTTCCCCAGGGCACCCTGATGGATAAGATGATGGATGGATCACCCTGTAATTACAGAAACATGTCTACAGAGAATTCTAGGACACCGCAATTGCATACCTGATGCATGAACAGTGTATTTTTTCCCCATCACCTCATTTTCCCTCAAGTATTAAGGCTTGATCAAGGCTCTAATCTGGCCCAGTCAGTGAATTTCCTGTATAAATTGTCTTGAAGTGAAAATATTCTTGTGGACCATAATTGAATTGAAAATTTCTGGAAAAATAGCTAGTTATTTCCTGAGGGAGACAAAAAAACAAACAAACTCAGGGTCATAACTCATAAACTCAGCTACTGATAAATTGCACAAATTTATATTTTGCATATTTATAATTGAAATGTATGTATTTATAATGAATTTTTCATTAGCAAGTAAAACTATACAGTATGTCACTGTAATTTGTTGCGATCGATTAAAACGTACACAAAGCTGTACACAAAATATCACAGAGCTGCTTTGTGAAAATGTTCATTGTTAAAAGTGTTATACAAATAAAAATTGAATCGAACTGAAATGAGAGTCAGTAATACAGGACATTAGAGACCATTAGAGACTGATTTTCTTTCTTCCTGTTAATTATACTGTCATGGTCACTAAATCTGTCACAAAAAAAATCAAAAGATGAGAAATGAAAGTATGAACAAATCCAGTGTTAGAGATTTATTATGAGATTATACTTTAATAATAATAATAATAATAATAATAATAATAAAGAGGAGGAAGGAGAAGAAATTAACAGTGGAACAGAGATATATTACAAGATTATCCATTAAATATCCTACTACTACTACTACTAATAATAATAATAAGAAGAAATTTAACATATAGCGCCTTTCTCAGACTCAAGGTCACTTGACAATTACAAAAAATAAAAAATAAAATAAAATCTCCATAGGAGTGCATAAGAAGGACTGCATCCACCCGTAGTCTTCTGCAGTCTTAGATCAGGATCAAGGGCATTTTCTTCATCCCTGTAATAATAAGAGATTGTGAAAAAAAAAGCTACGCAATATCGTGATGATATAATATTTATATTTAGCTATCAAAGAGCTCGGTTCCATTTTATACTTGCATATACAGTACGAACAACAATTACACTATTTTCATGCCAGTTACTTATTACTACATGAAGTGCAAGATGCAAAACATTTCCACTCTACATGCAAAAAAGCAGTCTCTCAATGCCAAAAAAAAAAAAACAGTGCAGTGCTGAAAAGTAAGTGAACCCTTTATAATTCCCTGCATTAATGTATAAATTTATCTTAAAACATGGTCTGATCTTCATCTAAGTTGCAATAATGGAAAAAAAAAAGAAAAACCACAATCTGTCTTAACTAATCACATTTAACTAATTATAATCTTTCATGTCTTTATTGAACACGCCCGTTAAACACTAAGAGCGCTTGTGGAGAAAGTAAGTGAATCCTTGGATTTACAAAGTGTTCCACCTCCTTTGGCAGCAGTAACCTCAAACAAGTGCTTCAGTAGCTGGGGATCAGAACAGCACAGCGTTCAGGAGGAGTTTTGGACCATTCTTCTGTACAGACCTGCTTCAGCTCAGCTACACTCTGAGGATGTCTGGTGGATTGGGTTTAAGGTCTGGGGTCTGACTGGGCCAGTCCAAAAGACGGATTTTCTTTCTTAAGCCATTCTGTTGTAGATTTGCGTCTCTGTTTAGGCTCCTGACCGTGCTGCATCACCCAACTTCTACTGAGCTTCAGCTGGTGGATGGTATGGTAGAGTCATGAACAGAGATATTAGCCAGTTCCTATGTATGATTCCTTCAAGCCTTTAGCGATTACTCAAAGGTTCTTCTTTACCACATTGAGGATTCTGCATTCAACCTTTGAAGCAACCTTGGCTGCGTGTACACTTGTAGAGAGACGAGCCACATTATGAAATCATCTCATTTGTCTAACTGTCAACTGATGAATGTCTTAATTCTTTAGGATTGCTTTGTAACCCTTTCCAGCTTTATACAAATAAACAATTCTTGAGCTTAGGTCTTCTGAGATCTTTTTTTTGCGAGGCATGTTTCACATCAGCAGACGCGTCTTGTGAAGAGGAAACTCAAAATGTTTGTATCTCTAAGTATCTAGAAACCATATCACCAGACTCGTTTCAGTGATTGGACTCCAGGTTTGTTAATTCCTGAATCCAATTAGATTTCACTGAAGTCATTAGCTTTGGGGTGCACAAACTTTTTCCAACATACACTATGCATGCTTGAATGATGTATTCTATACACAAGATGTGTGTTTTTAATTAAAACAGCTTGTATTTGTTCATTATTGTAACTTAGATGAAGATCAGACTATATTTCAAGATAAATTTATCCGTAAATGCAGGTCGTTCCAAAGGGTTGACTTACCATTTCTTGCCACTGTATCGTACCGTACCTTTAACAGACATACACCAATGATGGACTCCAGAAAATCAGGTGATGTCGCCTCTGGGGTGAAACGTGGTGAAACTAAAAGGGAAGAGAAAAAAAATTCAGCTTCACTTTTCAACCACCACAGAAGCATAGCAGGTAACTGGTTCCTCCACAAACATATACTGTAGTTTCGTAATGTTTCACAGTGATTCAGATTAACATCAGTTTCATGAATATGACACCTGACCTGTGATTATGAAGGAGCACATGGGCAATATTTAACTGGATGCTTGTTAGCAGTGAATTTCACTGATAGAAATCCACGTGTCTTGTGTAGTAGAGCCCGATGCCTCACCTTAGCACGCTTGTACGGGGGTTCACTATGTGAGCAGGGGCTCTGAGCAGCTTTTCTTTTCCTCCCCCAGCTCAGGTCAGGAGGTGTCTGCATTTCTGGAGGACTGAGGTCCACAAAAGCAGGAGACCCTGTAAAGGAGGCACAAATGCAATCCAAAATCGATCAAATATGGAAAACGGATTGGAGAGAACTAAGAGCGTTTTCACACTTGGGCCAAAAACTTGACTCTGCACCCAGGACCCCATTCTAGACTTCTTGTCTGGGTGAAAGATTTGTTTCGATATAGAAGAAATTCTGTTTTAAATGTGGATCAGCTTTGTGAAATATCAAACAGCTGCCACACACAATGACAAACATGTCAGGGTTTGGATGAAGTGAGTCCCAGACCACCATTTTCAAAAGGACAAGGGATCGGTTCTCTGAAAACAGCTCTCACACTCCACCAAATACACCGAACTCTCAGAACAAACACTCACATACAGGATCAGTCAAAAGTTTGGACAGTAACGAGTACTGTTAGTGCGTCCAAACTTTTTCACTGGTCCTGTATTTCATGGTGGATCACACTGAGAAGTGTTATCTGCTGGCGTTGTGGATGAAGGTTTAAATGATTTCCTTCCTCGGGCCAATTTCACTGCTAATCTCACACATGGACATGAAGATCCGACAGGACATTTAGGACACTGAGAAACTTCTCTCGTCAAATTTTCACATTAATTTTTACCTTTGGCTGGGAGAACGGCGCACTCTGGCTCCTCGGGCCAAAAGTCGGAATCTTTCTGTAAATAAAGATTAGATATCTCAGTTTATCCCAATTTTATTTATTCATCTTTAAATGTTTTCATTCATATGCATTCTTCAAGTAAATATCACAGGAATCAGGAAAAAGAAAAAAAACAGGGGCGTTTTCTCAAAAGGATTAAAGATGTAAATGAGATCAATGCTTCACCTTAAATCGTTTGCAGGGAGGCTGCTCAGCGTCAGCCAAACAGACACGTTTCCTCTTCTGCTGAGGCTTCACACCATCAGGTGATGGATTTTTATTTGTCGCCTCAGCAGCAGGAGACTCTGCAAAGCAGGACACAAACACAAGAGTGAGAATGCAGTGCAGATAAATTGCAGATGGAATTCTTCTACTTGCTTTTCCTTACATTCATACTCATTCTACTACTGATAGACCTCCTGCAATTTTTACGAATTAATATTTATTATGAGATGCAAGAATCATTACTTGTCTTGGTGCGCTCTACTTTCTTCAGCGAGGCCCCTGATGTTCCCTCTGGTACAGGAACAGCTGACGGCTGACCTACAAAAAAAAAAAAAAGCATGAAGATCATACTGGGCATTTAGGGAATTAAAAACATTGCCAATTAGTGAATTATAACTTCTTTTTTTACTTTTTGTCTGAAGACCCAAATGCCATCTGATGATTCTTGGTCTCTTTAGCTTCAAGTCAGGATCCTGGTTTGAGGAAGGGCCTCGCTGGTTCTCCTGTGTGACACAATAAAGAGTGTTAATGACCTTAAACATGGCAGCTGAAAGGGTTGCCACGGGATATGTGATGTTAATGAAAAACTTCTATACACTGAAAAAAGTAACCTATAGAATTTACCCAATAAATCTGAGGTAACAATTTGCATTGACTTGTTTGGGGTAGATTTAATTCCATATATTAAGTATAAAATAACTGAAATAAAAAGCTATGAAATACTTAAATAAATTGGGTAAAATTTACCTCACATTTATGTATCTATTCAACAGCTACTTTCTCATTGAAATTGGGTAAAATTATCTCTTGTTTGCTAGTAGGTAATACCTGATAATTACTAATCAAAGGTAATTAATATCACTTAGTAACCATTACTTACTCGGAGAAGGTAAGATGTACACCCCCCCCCCCCCCAAAAAAAAAGACTTTCAGATGGTTCATCATCTCAATGTTTTTAATCCATAAAATCATCATCATCAAAAAAAAAAAAAGAATAAAGTGCAGTACAACAGCTTCACACAACATTTCAAGTAATGAACCTGTTTTTTAACTCACTAAACCAGTGATTCTCAAACTGTGGTACGCGGGCTCCATTCCAGTGGTACGCCAAAGAATCACTTAATTAAATATAAATAAAATTTAAAAAATAAAATAAAATGAAACGTGAAATACTATCCATAATATCCAAATGGATGAAAATATCTTATCAACCGATGACAAGAAAATGAAAGGAGATACAAATTAAGTTAATAATTTTAAAAAGTTTGCAAGTGCTTCTGGGTAGCCATACGTAGCGTACGTACGCATTCCCGCCGGTTCCGCTGACAGACAATTATCCGCCATTGGTAGACTAGGCTGTGATGGGAAAAGGTGGAGGTGGCTTTGCTAATTATGACGAGTACGACAAAATTACTGTCGTGGCTTAAATCCGCGAATGGGAGCGTGGATCAGGGGAGAGGGAGAACTGAAGAGGACGTGTGTGAGCCGAGCGCGGATGCTAACGACAGTGGCAAAACCAGCCCCAGAACTGCTAGCAAACGGCAGAAACCAGTGAGGAGGAAGTATGACGAAAAATACATAAAACTGGGATTCATTTGGAGCGGGACAGAGGAGCTGCCCAGGCCGCAGTGTGTTGTATGCGGCGACGTTCTGAGCAATGAGTCCATGAAACCATCGCATCTCAAACGGCATCTTACAACCAAACACACAGCACTAAAGGACAAACCAATGGATTTTTTTTTTTACGAAAACGTGAAGAACTGAAGCAGTCCAAGTCCACCATTCTGTCCTATGGTACACCCCTAGCCAAAGCACAGGAAGCTTCATATCGTGCCAGCCTCCTGATCGCCAGAGCCGGTAAGCCGCACACAATCGGGGAACTGCTGTGTTTACCATTAGCCAAAGAGATGACCCGTATCATGTGTGGAGAGAGTTAAACTTGGTGCCGCTTTCAAATGACACCGTGTCAAGGAGAATAAACGACATGGCTGACGATGTTAAAAAGACACTGATTGAGCGCATTAAGAACAGTAGATATTTTACCATACAGCTTGATGAGACTACAGATGTTGCAGATTTGGCCAATTTATTTGATTCATTATTTAAGTACAGTGTTTTATTTTCCTATATTTAAACAGTGTTACTGTTCAAAGTACTGTGTGTAATGTTACAGTGGCCAACAATATTAAATATACTTGTTAAATAAAACCTCTGCCTTGTTTTTAATTAATACTTAGGCCTACTACGCTACTGTATTTTAATGTTGGTCATTATGGTGGTACTTGGAGAGCCAAGTATTTTCTGAGGTGGTACTTGGTGAAAAAAGTTTGAGAACCACTGCACTAAACTAACAGCTTCAAATGTTGTTTCTGGACTGACCAAATCTGCAGTCCAGGTGCATTTATACAACAAATCACTGAACTGCCTTGTTTATATGCAGCAATGATGCACCAAATGATCAAAAAACACAAAATAAAATGCAGTACAACAGCTTCACACAACATTTCAAGTAATGAACCTGTTTTATAACTCACTAAACTAACAGCCGGAGAGAGGAAGATGGCGGTCCGAGAGTTCCCTGTCCCGCTCACTCAAACGCGCGGTCTGACGCATGCGCAATTTGGAGCACAGGACTCACGGCTTTGGGGTCGATTTTACCGTATTTTTCCATGTAACAGTTGTTACTGTTAACGAATAGGTAGCATATGTATAATTTACCCATTACTTTATAATTCCTTGGCTGACTGCAATAATCGAGTAAATTTTATCTGGTTTGCATAGATTATATTTACCCCTCTCCAAAATCACTTCTTACAGTGTACAGATGTTTACATATTTTAAAGGAAATATATGCATTCAGGTAAAGGACAGAGCAATGAATTATAATTATGAGTATCGTCACGGGCGGCACGGTGGTGTAGTGGTTAGCGCTGTCGCCTCACAGCAAGAAGGTCCGGGTTCGAGCCCCGGGGCCGGCGAGGGCCTTTCTGTGCGGAGTTTGCATGTTCTCCCCGTGTCCGCGTGGGTTTCCTCCGGGTGCTCCGGTTTCCCCCACAGTCCAAAGACATGCAGGTTAGGTTAACTGGTGACTCTAAATTGAGCGTAGGTGTGAATGTGAGTGTGAATGGTTGTCTGTGTCTGTGTGTCAGCCCTGTGATGACCTGGCGACTTGTCCAGGGTGTACCCCGCCTTTCGCCCGTAGTCAGCTGGGATAGGCTTCAGCTTGCCTGCGACCCTGTAGAACAGGATAAAGCGGCTAGAGATAATGAGATGAGATGAGAATGAGTATCGTCACATCCTGCGTACCTTGCAGTCCGTGAGCCGAACTCGGCGTCACCTGTTTGGGCAGCGGTTCTCCATGTAGAATTCGCACGCAGTCAGGATCCCCTTAGCGGCTCTGCGATGACTGAATGGGCAGCGAAACAAGAACATGTTAAAAACAATTTCCATCATCTTCACAGGGCAGAATCACTGCAGCAGGGCAAACATTCAACATTCACTTGAGAAGTCTCTTGAAAATTTGTGTATTAAAAAAAAGCTAAACTACTCCGGTGTATGTGGCGTTGTAGAAGAAGTAGCAGTCTTCTTTCAACTCGCTGTGACACACGGCTGTCTCTCTGTTCTTCTACAGGATCATTTGACGAATCTGACAGGAACAAGACTCAGCTACTCAGGTTTCTCATAATTCTTCTAATTACACAAAGCGGAAATGAAAAGATTGGGCTTTAAGGACAAAACATCCCACACAGATCTTCCAGCTGCTGTTTGTGTGACTGAACTAGACTTTAAATATCTGTACCACAGGTTCCTCAGACATCCTCTAACTGTGCCGTCATAAATCTCCAGAAACAACAAGGCAACAAACTGTTCAACTCATAAACACTGTCATCGTGCGCTCTAACATGAGTGAAAATGCTCAAAAAGTGTTTTCAGAGCAACAACAACAAAAAAAGCAAGGTCTGATTGTAAAAGCACAACGATCTGATCAGCCAGCTCTTTGATCACGACTATACATCACGTTCAATCATTTCTGCACATCATTTTCAAACACATCCAGAGAACAGGAGGATGATTTCCTCAGCCAAGATAGTGATGGATTAATTTTGTTCATTAAAACCAAGCGTTGCTCAAAAGTTTTACTAGCAACATTTCCCTGGACTGGAAATTAATTAAGATGTCTGAGGGAAGCCGTGGCCTGATGGTTGCTGATTTGATTCCCTGGACCAGCAGAAATGGCTAAAGGACCCCTGGGCATGGCACCTAACCCCTAACTGCTCCCCTATCTGCTCTGGGTATGTTCTATATCTGCTAAATCCCTGTAATGTGAGGTTAATTAATAATAACTCAGTGGATTTAGTGCTGTTTGAGACTGATTTGCCTTTGCAGGAGATTTGCAGGTGAGTAGAAGTGGGTTTTGAGCAGATGTGCAGCGGTGATCAACAGGTTGTGTTTCTCTGTAGAGCAGAAGGACATGCAGTGTGTGTGCTCTCTGCCTCAGTGTGTGTGCTCTGATACCAAATTAGGCATTAGAATGTTGCTATAGTTACCGAAATTTCAAATCATAACTCAGTTAAATCATAACATAGTCGCGCTGTGTCCGAATTAACTCTCATTCACTACATGCTAATGCTAACTGTTTGAAAGTTTTCTTGTTAACAGTTACCGCTCTAACACTAGTGTTTGAAAGTTATAACAGTTAGCATTAGCATTAGTGAATGAGAGTTAATTCGGACACAGCGCGACTATGTTATGATTTAACTGAGTTATGATTTGAAATTTCGGTAACTATAGCGACATTCTAATGCCTAATTTGGTCTGAGAGCACACACACTGAGGCAGAGAGCACACACACTGCATGTCCTTCTGCTCTACAGAGAAACAACCTGCTGATTACCGCTGCACATCTGCTCAAAACCCACTTCTACTCACCTGCAAATCTCCTGCAAAGGTAAATCAGTCTCAAACAGCACTAAATCCACTGAGTTATTATTAATTAACCTCATATTACAGGGATTTAGCAGATATAGAACATACCCAGAGCAGATAGGGGAGCAGTTAGGGGTTAGGTGCCATGCCCAGGGGTACTTTAGCCATTTCTGCTGGTCCAGGGAATCAAATCAGCAACCATCAGGCCACGGCTTCCCTCAGACATCTTAATTAATTTCCAGTCCAGTGAAATGTTGGTAGTAAAACTTTTGAGCAACGCTTGGTTTTAATGAACAAAATTAATCCATCACTATCTTGGCTGAGGAAATCATCCTCCTGTTCTCTGGATGTGTTTGAAAATGATGTGCAGAAATGATTGAACGTGATGTATAGTCGTGATCAAAGAGCCGGCTGATCAGATCGTTGTGCTTTTACAATCAGACCTTGCTTTTTTGTTGTTGTTGCTCTGAAAACACTTTTTGAGCATTTTCACTCATGTTAGAGCGCACGATGACAGTGTTTATGAGTTGAACGGTTTGTTGCCTTGTTGTTTCTGGAGATTTATGACGGCACAGTTAGAGGATGTCTGAGGAACCTGTGGTACAGATATTTAAAGTCTAGTTCAGTCACACAAACAGCAGCTGGAAGATCTGTGTGGGATGTTTTGTCCTTAAAGCCCAATCTTTTCATTTCCGCTTTGTGTAATTAGAAGAATTATGAGAAACCTGAGTAGTTGAGTCTTGTTCCTGTCGGATTCGTCAAATGATCCTGTAGAAGAACAGAGAGACAGCCGTGTGTCACAGCGAGTTGAAAGAAGACTGCTACTTCTTCTACAACGCCACATACACCGGAGTAGTTTAGCTTCTTTTTAATACACAAAATTTCAAGAACCTCTCAAGTGAATGTTGAATGTTTGCCCTGCTGCAGTGATTCTGCCCTGTGAAGATGATGGAAATTGTTTTTAACATGTTCTTGTTTCGCTGCCCATTCAGTCATCGCAGAGCCGCTAAAGGGATCCTGACAGCGTGCGAATTCTACATGGAGAACCGCTGCCCAAACAGGCGACGCCGAGTTCGGCTCATGGACTGCAAGGTACGCAGGATGTGACGATACTCATAATTATAATTCATTGCTCTGTCCTTTACCTGAATGCATATATTTCCTTTAAAATATGTAAACATCTGTATAGAAGTTTTTCATTGACGTCACATATCCCGTCGCAACCCTGTCGGCTGCCATGTTTAAGGTCATTAACACTCTTTATTGTGTCACGCAGGAGAACCTGCGAGGCCCTTCCTCAAACCAGGATCCTGACTTGAAGCCGAAGAAGCCAAGAATCGTCAGATGGCATTTGGGTCTTCAGACTAAAAGTAAAAAAAAAACAAGTGAAGATTCACTAATTGTCAGTGTTTTAATGCCCAGTATGATCTTCATGCTTTTTTTTTTTTTTGTAGGTCAGCCATCACCTGTTCCTGGGCAAGAGGAGAAATCAGAGGCCTCGCTGAGGAAACGACAGAGCACCGAGACAAGTAATGATTCTTGCATCTCATAGTAAAAATGAATTATTTGATTAATAAAAATAGCAGGAGGTCTATCAGTAGTAGAATGAGTATGAATGTAAGGAAAAGCAAGTAGAAGAATTCCATCTGCAATTTATCTGCACTGCATTCTCACTCTTGTGTTTGTGTCCTGCTTTGCAGAGTCTCCTGCTGCTGAGGCGACAAATAAAAATCCATCACCTGATGGTGTGAAGCCTCAGCAGAAGAGGAAACGTGTCTGTTTGGCTGACGCTGAGCAGCCTCCCCACAAACGATTTAAGGTGAAACATTGATCTCATCTACATCTTTAATCCTTTTGAGAAAACGCCCCTGTTTCCCCCCCTCCCCCCGATTCCTGTGATATTTACCTGAAGAATGAATATGAATGAAAACAATTAAAGATGAATAAATAAAGTGTGGGATAAACTGAGATATCTAATCTTTATTTACAGAAAGATTCCTACTTTTGGCCCGAGGAGCCAGAGTGCGCCGTTCTCCCAGCCAAAGGTAAAAATTAATGTGAAAATTTGACGAGAGAAGTTTCTCAGTGTCCTCAATGTCCTGTCGGATCTTCATGTCCATGTGTGAGATTAGCAGTGAAATTGGCCCGAGGAAGGAAATCATTTAAACCTTCATCCACAACGCCAGCAGATAACACTTCTCAGTGTGATCCTCCATGAAATACAGGACCAGTGAAAAAGTTTGGAGGCACTAACAGTACTCGTTACTGTCCAAACTTCTGACTGATCCTGTATGTGAGTGTTTGCTCTGAGAGTTCGGTGTATTTGGTGGAGTGTGAGAGCTGTTTTCAGAGAACCGATCCCTTGTCCTTTTGAAAATGGTGGTCTGGGACTCACTTCATCCAAACCCTGACATGTTTGTCATTGTGTGTGGCAGCTGTTTGATATTTCACAAAGCTGATCCACATTTAAAACAGAATTTCTTCTATATCGAAACAAATCTTTCACCCAGACAAGAAGTCTAGAATGGGGTCCTGGGTGCAGGATCAAGTTTTTGGCCCAAGTGTGAAAACGCTCTTAGTTCTCTCCAATCCGTTCTCCATATTTGATCGATTTTGGATTGCATTTGTGCCTCCTTTACAGGGTCTCCTGCTTTTGTGGACCTCAGTCCTCCAGAAATGCAGACACCTCCTGACCTGAGCTGGGGGAGGAAAAGAAAAGCTGCTCAGAGCCCCTGCTCACATAGTGAACCCCCGTGCAAGCGTGCTAAGGTGAGGCATCGGGCTCTACTACACAAGACATGTGGATTTCTCTCTCTCTCTCATTATCTGTAGCCGCTTTATCCTTCTACAGGGTCGCAGGCAAGCTGGAGCCTATCCCAGCTGACTACGGGCGAAAGGCGGGGTACACCCTGGACAAGTCGCCAGGTCATCACAGGGCTGACACATAGACACAGACAACCATTCACACTCACATTCACACCTATGGTCAATTTAGAGTCACCAGTTAACCTAACCTGCATGTCTTTGGACTGTGGGGGAAACCGGAGCACCCGGAGGAAACCCACGCGGACACGGGGAGAACATGCAAACTCCGCACAGAAAGGCCCTCGCCGGCCACGGGGCTCGAACCCAGGACCTTCTTGCTGTGAGGCGACAGCGCTAACCACTACACCACCGTGCCGCCCACGTGGATTTCTATCAGTGAAATTCACTGCTAACAAGTATCCAGTTAAATATTGCCCATGTGCTCCTTCATAATCACAGGTCAGGTGTCATATTCATGAAACTGATGTTAATCTGAATCACTGTGAAACATTACGAAACTACAGTATATGTTTGTGGAGGAACCTGCTATGCTTCTGTGGTGGTTGAAAAGTGAAGCTGAATTTTTTTCTCTTCCCTTCTAGGTTCACCACGTTTCACCCCAGATCGCCGACATCACCTGGTTTTCCTGCAAGACTGCAGAAGACTGTACGGGTGATGAAGTCCCTCTCAGGCACTCATGTCGAGATTTTATTTTATTTTATTGTAATTGTAAAGTGACCTTGCATCTGAAAAAGATGCAATATAAGTTCAGTTTCTCTTCTTTTTCTTATTAGTATATTTAATGTACAATCCATTGAAATATCTTTTATACTGTTTATTAATTTTTTTATTGTTATTTTAGTAGTAGTATTAGTAGTATATTTAATCTATATTCCAGTAATATTTCTCTTAGACTTAATTTATTATTGTTATTATTAATTTAGTAGTAGTATATTTCATGTATAGTCCAGTAATATCTCTCTTACACTTAATTTATTATTTTTATTATGAGTTTTTTAGTAGTAGTAGTAGTAGTAGTGTATATATAATATATAATCTAGTAATGTGTCTGTTACTGTTAATTTCTTCCTCTTATTATTACTATTTTTATTATTATCATTAATATATTTAATCTCTAATCTTGTAATAAATCTCTGGTACACTTATTATTATTATTATTATTATTATTATTATTATTATTATTATTATCTTATAATAAATCTGTTACACTGTAATTGTGTATAGACTTTCATTTCTCATCCTGTGAATTTTTTTTGTGAGAGATTTGGTGATTATGACAGTATAATTAAAAGGAAGAAAGAAAATCCATGTATTTGGTCTCTAAAGTCCTGCATTACTGACTCTCATTTCAGTTCAGTTTTATTTCTTTCGCACTTTTAACAATGAACATTTTCACAAAGCAGCTGCACAGAAATATATAAATTCCGGGTATCCATTTTACATCTATGAATTTATAAATGTTTCTTGAATGAGCAAACCAGAGGTGATGTTGGCAAGAAAAAACACCCTGAGGTGACATGAGGAGGGAACCAGACTCGAAGGGAACCTCAGATTGTGCAATTAGAAATAACTTGCTTCTCTAATGGTGTGCTATATGGTCAAAGTGGAATTGTGTAACCAGGAAGTTCATTATACCTTTTAACATAAAGTCTATTTTGTTGAAGTCATCAACTGTTCACTGATGGAGACTTGAATGTAAGACTGTTCATGGTAATTGCAGTCCTAAAGTTATCATAGCAGTTGTAGGCCGACGCCTTTGTAGCAAAACTGGTCGTATCATTTGCAGTCCAAAGCCATCTTCACGGTTTCTAAGTGCATCTTTAGGGTGGAGATACAACACCAAATCAGAAAAAGTTCAAAAGTTATTAAAAATAAATTCCTAATGTTTTTCTGACAAAGTGCAATTCAATCATATTTCCTTTACAGGTCGTATTTATTTTCTTTGTGTATTTACAACACGTACTTTTACTTTTCTCCATTTCATTTTCTTATCAGGGCATCAAGACACCAATGAAATTTATGCACGTTTAAATTAAATTTTTGTTATTGGGACATCAGGACATTGATCAAACACCAATTTAACTGTGTGCAAAACCTGTTTGTTTTCACAATTTACAATAACTACAAATTCAAAAATAGAAAATACATAAAACAGTATTACAAAGACAAAGTAAAGACACAAAAATGGCTGAAATGGCCACAAGGAACATTAGTGTCATATTGAGGCTGAAGCATTAAGTTTATGTGACTTTCCTTCTGTTTACTTGATACAGTTTATTTATCTATAAATAATAAAATGATCTATAAATCATCTATAAATACCCATAATACTAAGCACCCACTGGAGTTTTTTTTTTTTCTTGCCAATAAACACTCAAAGTGGGTTTGGTGTAAAAAGCGGGATGGCTATAATGAAAAGAACCCGATCCCAACTGCAAAATATGGCGGAGGTTCTGTGATGATTTGGGGCTGTTTTTCCTCCAAAGGCCCTGGAACTTTGTTAGCATCCATGGCATCATGGACTCCATGAAATACCGGGACATTTTAAATCAGAATCTGGCTGCTTCTGCCAGGAAACTAAACCAAGTTATCATTAGATCTTCCAGCAGGACAATAATCCGATATCCATATCAACACGGAAATGGTTCTCTGAGCACAGAATCATGCTTTTGCCCTGCCATCTCAGTCCCCTGACCTGAACCTGTGGGCTGAGCTGAAGAGGAGAGAGCACAAGAGAGGGCCGAGAACCCTGGATGATCTGGAGAGATTGTGGAAAGAGGAATGGTCTCAGATGCCCTGCTCTGTATCTCCAACCTTATAACATGTCACAGGAGAGATTCAGTGCTGTTTTAATGATAAGGGGTGAATGTGGGTGAAGTTGAGAAAATAAGAGGAGGGAATGAAAGGGGAAAAAAGTCAGGAAATACTTTTCTTGGGGGGCAAATTTGATCGGATACGACGGTTTAACACATAAGCCAAAGACACGCGATGTGTGTGGTTAAGATGGCGGCCAGATGGCTTCACTCGTCTCTGCAGCAGGGAATAGGCTCTGAGCTCTCCACATTTTATATAGAGCTCAGTGGTGTTTGGAAGAGTTTTGTTAACCGTTAGCGCCTAACACTAGTGTTTGAAAGTTGTTTGTTAAATGTCAGCACACTAATGCTAGTGTTTGGAAGTAACTGTTAGCATGCTAACGCTCGTGTTTAAAAGGTTTTGTTAATAGTTAGTGCACCAACACTTGTGTTTGAGAGTTTTGTTAACAGTTAGCATGCTAACGCTCATGATTTGGACAATTACTCTCTTACACTGAACGTGTTTCACTTTCCAGAACGAGTTAAAGGCAAAGAAAGAAAAGTCTTCAGAAAGAAGAAAGTAAAAAAGAAGAAAGTATTCAGCCTTGATTTCAAAGAACTGAAAGAGGCAGCAGACACAAAGTACTTTGTATTTATTAATGTGGGAAATGTGCTCAGTATGAGATGTATTTATTATTTTTGAAAACCCACCAGCCGACTGATCTGGCCTGTTTTAATTGTGCGACAGTAATGACGTGAATAACGGCGTGGTGGAGTAGTGTCCGAATTTGTTTTTTCATCTTTCCATAGGTAGTTAACAGTTAAACAACTTTCAAACACTCATGTTAGCACGCTAACAGTAAACATTAATCTTTTAATCATTAGCATTCTAACAGTTAACAAAAAATTTCAAACACTCGTGTTAGCATGCTAACAGTTAAAAAAATTTTCAAACACTAGCATTAGCATGCTAACTATTACAACCTTCAAACGCTAGTGTTCGAGTGTTAACTGTTAGCTGTTAACATAACTGTTAACATAAAACTTCCAAACACAAGCCTTAGCATGCTAACAGTTAACATTAAACTTTTAACCACTAGCATTAGCGTGCTAACAGTTAAAGCCAGTATCTCACTGGGCTGCGACAGCTTGCAACAAATTGCAAACGTCATTCGCGAGAGAGTTTCAAAAGTGTCTTGAAACATTCACGGGGCTTCTCAATTTCCTTGCATGAGTCGCAAAGTGTCGCTCCTTCGTCGCTGAAATTTTGAACATGTTCAAAAAATTTGTGCGACAAAATTTCTCTCAAAATAGCCACAAATGTGTCGCTGGTATCGCAAAGCCATCACGAACCCTTATAATGTCAGTTTCCGTGAGACAGGAAGTGCAAGTGTATCTCACTGGGCTACGACAGCCCATGACTAGTTGGAGACACAACAATTGCGATAAAATATGCGAATGTCAATTCAGTTTGATTCCAAGTGAAAATTGTCGCTAATTCACATATTTTATCGCAATTGTGTCTCCAACTAGTCATGGTCTGTTGCAGCCCAGTGAGATACTACCCTAACAGAAAACTCATTATAGATTTGGGAATCCAAAAAAAAATTGCATCTACTTTGCATTCCAATTTTATTTGGTTTGCAACAAATGGAAGTTTTCTATCTGTCAGTTTCCACCCATGAATTTTCATCCGTGAACATCACACCCTCAACACATCTGGCACTCTACATCAAACTGCTGCACTGCCATTTTTACTAAAGCAGATTTAATGCTTTTTTCTTTTCTTTTCTTTTCTTTTTGGGATGCACAGTAACAAATAAGTAAATGTTAATTGGAAAATGTAAAAATAGGTTAGAAGAGCGGAATGATTAGTGGCCTTCGGAAGGAACTTCTGTTCAATCTGGATGTAAACTCATCTGTCTGTGTAACATACTCGAGTCTCAGCCCTGTAATTTCTTTAAACAGGGAAGAATCATGATATAATACCATCCAGGTTTGTGCAACTCTGTTATTTAGGAGAGTGATGAAATGGAGCAGGTTGGGACAACACCTTCAGATACCACACAAATCAAGATGTGAGGTTATACAACTCCCTGAGTGGAGAAACATTTTTTAAAAACATCTGCACTGCTGTTGATGCCAAAAATGCAGCAGATTGTCCATATTGAGGTTCCATGGCGGTGTTTCGGTCTGGTTGTAATAATGATAATGACGTGAAGCTGACCTGCTGACCTGAAGCTGCTGCTGCTGAGACTGTAATGGCAGGATTGAAACAGGAAGTGGAGCTTAGCATGGTTGGAAATATCATTTGAATCAATGGCAGAAAAGAACATCAGTAACCCTTCATTCATGCTAGCAAGTGACACGCCGTTTGTGTCAGTCAGAGTGTGTTCTGTCTGTTTATCTGTCTGTTGCCATCCTCACAGTTGAGGGTTGGCGATCCAGGAAGCTATCAACTAGCTTCCCTGAATTCTCTTGGATTATAGCAGCACACCAGAGGGACCCAAACCCTCATCTGGTGGCAGGTACCCCCCCATGGACAATTTAGAGTAGCCAAATCGACCTAATCCATATGTCTTTGGACTGTGGGAGGAAACCTACACACACGGGGAGAGCATGCAAACTCCACACAGAAAGGCCCCCCATTGGCCATTGGGCTTGAACCCAGAACCTTCTTGCGGTGAGGCGACAGTGCTAACCATTACACCACCATGCCACCTCAGAATGTGTTAAATTGTAAAATTTGGTTGTTTGATTTCCATGTTACATGCTGGGTTTTATTAGAGATTAGCAAAACAGGCTAATTGTAGAGTAGGAAGGTACACTCATCAGAGGCACCAACAATTTCTGCAGACCCAGCAAAGCGTTTGTGGAGTGCGATCAGGGCACAGTGCAACATGTAGAACACTGTTGGCCATCCACTGCATCTCGACCTAGCTCCAGCTGTCTTGATCCTGTCTTGTCCCTGGATCCAGTTAGGTCAGGACAAGAGAGTGAGGCCGACGGTGGCGCAATTCTCCCTCACTCTAATCCAAGTCACGTGCAAGTCCATCCATCCATTATTTGTAACTGCTTATCCTGTGCAGGGTCGTGGACAAGCTGGAGCCTATCCCAGCTGACTATGGGTGAAAGGCGGGGTACACCCTGGACAAGTTGCCAGGTCATTGCAGGGCTGACACTTAGAGACAAACAACCATTCACACTCACATTCACACCTACGGTCAATTTAGAGTCACCAGTTAACCTAACCTGCATGTCTTTGGATTGTGGGGGAAGCCGGAGCACCCGGAGGAAACCCACGCAGACATGGGGAGAACATGCAAACTCCACACAGAAAGGCCCCTGTTGGCCACTGGGCTTTAACCAAGAACCTTCTTGCTGTGAGGTGACAGTGCTAACCACTACACCACTGTGCCACCCCACATGCAAGTCATGACTTCAAATTCAAATTAAAGTTCTGTGGTGATGGGCAAGTGGCGAAGCAGCAGATGCGGAAACATGGGAAGCTGTAGTCACGAACCTGCACACAGGCAGCCCAGGGCATAGGGTCGCTCTCTGCTGGAACGAAGCAGCAGCGGAGTTCAGCAGCCCCCTAGGTGTCTGAGCAGCCCTGTTTTGCTCTGCTCACTTCCATGGAGGAAGGGACTCAAGAAGGTGGCCCAAATATAGCCTGCTTCACCTCACCCTGGCCAGCACACCATGGCTACCAGTAGCAGGGATCCCACTCAGCAGTCGAAATACAACAAAAAGACAGTGAAGGTACTCAACCTTGGCACATGGAGCGTCAACATGTAAGCGTACCTTCAAAGCCCGGATTGGTCTCATCAGTCACCTTCCGACCCACAACCACCACCCATCAATTTGAAATCATGGTCATCTTCAACCCTGAAGGAAGTCAAGCACAAAACTTTGTGATTGGGAAACTGAAGAAACAATGGACCACACGACCTGTAGGATTGGTCTGAGGAATCATATGAAGAAGAAGAAGAAGAAGAAGAAGAAGAAGAGGCCAATTTGAGCCAATCGTCTGGATTTGTCAATTTATTGCATGAGAAAATCTTGGCTCAAATGTCTGTCATTGTTACTAAAATCACAGCTCTGTCATGTTGTAGCTTGCTAAAATGAATGTAGGGTTAAGGTGATGGATGACACATGGGGCAACTTCTTGGGCAATGTTGCTAGGAAATTGAGCTTCGACACTTTCCTATTGAGATTGAGCAACAATTTCTATCTGAACTATTTTGATTGGTTTGGGCAACTTTTTAAGATCATCCAATCAGAGTGCTAGCGGTGAATCACATGACCACCTGAGAGCTTCTGAAATTTTCAACAAAGATGGCGGCGTCTCTGGCAGTGGAGCAAAGAAAAAGAGAGACAACTTATATCTTTTTATGCTGGTAAATTGTTCTGTGTAAACCCAAAGTGATGAAGTTACCTCACCTGAGAAAACCAATATACATCTATTTTTATGTTCTCAGGTTGTAATTAAGACATCGGTTTATTTTTTTCAGTTCAGTGTAAACTGCCGCTAGCTAACCACCACTCCATAGAGACTGAATGGGATTTCGGTAACTAGTGGTGGTTTTTGCTAACATAGTTAGCTGAAAGTTATCACTAGCTATGTAGGGATAACATTGGCTCTCTTGCATCAAGTTAGAAGTGATGGGCAGCTTGTGATTTTTTTTGTGAGTTGTAATAGAGATTGTCTAACTTATCATCTGATCTAAAAGCGATGGCTGAAAATGTTTCAGTGTCCATCTTTGCGGTATCTGTCTCCCTGGCAATAGATTTGCTCTTATCTGATTGGTTGTTGCCAATTGTTTGTTGTCCTAATCAGTTGTCCTGTGTCTCACCTGGCTGCTTGTTGCCCGGCAATATTGCCCAAAAACTTGCCCTGTGTATCATCACCTATAGTCTTGGTGGTCTTTAAGTGGCATGAAACACACAGAATTCACGCAAAACATTGTGTCAAGGCAGCTAAGAGGAGAATAGATCTAGCTTCATGTGTGCACTGTATTGCTATCATTGTGGGGGATTTTTTTTTTTTTGGGGGGGGTCATGGTGAAGTGAACTGAAATTTCGAACTCTGGGGATGTTTATGTGAAAAATCCAACATCCACGCATCTTGTTTGGTCTGGATGAGTTTTACAGTAATCCAAAAGCGGACACAGAAGTCTTCTCCATCATGTGTGTAACAGTAAGATGAGAGTCAAGAGACCTGATATGGAAATACAGCCATGCCACAGGATCATTTTGATAATTTTTTGAGCTATTATGAGCAATATTGGTTATGAATTCCTGCCATTCCATGCTATACACCATCGATAAGGTCGTCCAGAGTGCAACGTCCATATGGCACAAACACGTTTTGTTATTCTTCTGTGTTTCCACACATCCTTCTTCTTGGGTTCAAGGTCTCACCTTGATTTAAGTGGCTGTTCTTTCATGTCTCACAACTGTAATTTTTCTTGGCTGATACTGTTGCCCTTGATAACGTGATGTCTGTGGCAAAAATATAAAGAGAAATGTGTTATTGCTCAGGAAGGTTTGATTGCCCTCCGTGGAGCTATAAACGTAGCATGCTTTTTATTTTTCTTCTGTGATCGAGAATAAAGATGTGGTTGGCCATGAGTGCTGGAACGAGCAGCAATTCAATTGGCTTTGAAAGAAATTTTGTGGTTCATGGACAAGAATTCAAATGTCAAACACTGAGAGTAAGAAACCCCAGCCTGACAGGCAATATAATAATTTTTCACTGGACCTTCTGGGAGCTTAAATTCTCAGGAGTATAACAGCAGTAATAGAGACTGAGGGGAAACAGTCTCACTGTGAAGTCGTGGCCACAGGTACAGGAATTGTCATGGCTATTAACCTTTCCCCTGTAAAACCACTTAAGTAGAGTTTAAGCTAGTAAATAATCCCTGGTGAACCTATCCCCACCACCGGCAGGTGACGAAATAACCTCTGTGTGCATCCTTTAGTTTGAAAAGGCCTCAAAAACAAATAATGTTAATAAGAAATATATATAATTTGCATACAGTACTGTGCAAAAGTCGTGGACACCCTATTTTTTTCCCCACACAAACTTTGTTATAGATTTCTATTTTATGACTTGTACATTATCGAGTAAGTACAAAAACATTTTAGAGTTCCAAACGTTAATTTTCCGGCACAAAATTAAATGTTCCAGAAAATAAATGTTTGTGTCTGATATTTAACAGTTATTCCACAAAATCGAGTCGTACATGAGCTGATAGCTGATGAGGCGCATAGCACCGGGTTGTCTATAAACCATGTACGATGAGATTGAGTGGAATAACTGTTTTACTCTATGCACATTCACTGGATTTTGAGAAACAGAGCATTTTTATTTTTTGCAAATTCAATAATTAAAAACTTTTATACAAAACGTCCGACAAAATCATTTCCACTTAGAATGGAAACAAACCAGCAAAATGACAGGAGCAATTTGTGAAAAATGCTATAATAATACTTCTTGGAAAAAAAAAGATACATTCTTACCATCAAATAGTTTTATTCCATTTTTTTTGTACTTCTTGGGCTTTTGTTTTCGAGTAGAGTTTTTATTTCGTCCTCGGTTGGTTCAGCAACACGATCCGCCATTTTGTTTTTCTCTACTCATGGTATATGAGCTGTTAGCCTAATAGTAGAGTAGCCAATCAGAACGTGCGATTGCTCATATCCAGTGAATGTGGATAGAATAACACAGCATATTCCATAAGAGAGCACTTTTCAGATGAAAAAAGAAAACATAATGAAGGCTACTGGGTTTTGGTGCAAAATGAAGAAATGAATATGACAGTCAAAGTGTCCAGAAGAACCGTGGCTGGTTCTGGAAGATGCTCAGTAAAACCTACAGCTCATTTCCGCATAAAACTGCACTCACTGTACCTGAAACTACTAATTTTTTTTAAAGCAAAGGGAATTTTGTCTCACACCAAATATTGACTTTGTTTCATTTATTATGGCTTACTGATTACTGTTTATCATATTTTTTTTAAATGTTGAAACATTTCATTCCATTAAGCCATTTTTTAGTCTACAGCATTTCTTTACATGTACTTAAGACTTTTGCACAGTACTGGATGTAGTGCCTGTCTCAAACAAAAGGTCATGTTCCAAACAGAACTGGCAACCTGACTGAAATATTTCGAACAAAAACCCTGACAAATCAAATCAACTGATTCATCAATAAGGAATAAATCCTGCTGGCTCGTGCTGTTATAAGAACTTTATCAATAACAATGTGGTGCAATTTGCCAACAATTCCAATATCAGATTCAGTAAGAATGACACATTGTACTATTTATCAATTTATTGTTACAGTTAATGTTGTGGAGCATCCAGAAAGAATCTTGTCATCACATTATAGCAGCTATAAACAGTCGTTCTCTCACTAGCAGCTTGTCGTGTTACCATGAAGCCACTCCGGAAGACGTAACTATGGTGGAAAATGTACTGATTGTTACAAAGTACTGACACTAGAGACTCCTTCCATATATGTGAAATGAACCTGAAGAGATGGAATGATCACTGAGACTTATGTTTCTCTAAATGGGATTTGTACACTTAAAAAAAATAGCCTCAATGAGGCTGTAGCTCATACCAGCCACTGTTGTGTGAGAGTTTGAAATCCGACCAATCCTGTGGGAGGAGTTGTGATTTTTGTGAAATTGCATATGACCCCTGTGTAGCCGAATCCATAGCAGGTGGCGCTACCTGGCAGGGCTTTACATTAACTTTTTTGCTCACCGGCCACTGTGGCTAGTGGTTTTCCTGAGTCACTAGCCATTCAGCCTTTTTACTAGCCACAATTTTATTGCCAGGAAATCGCAGTTTTTTTCTTCACCATGATACGTTAAAGTTCGGAAGATCTAGATTTAATTATGAATGGCAGCGTATAATGTATCTCTACAGTAGCACTCAAGTATTCAGTGCTGTTAAAGTAGATCCCTATATGAAAACATGCAACCAATTCAGACAAAAATATAAACAGAGTATTCTCTGTCGCCTCACAGCAAGAAGGTCCGGGTTCGAGCCCCGTGGCCGGCGAGGGCCTTTCTGTGTGGAATTTGCATGTTCTCCCCGTGGCCGCGTGGGTTTCCTCCGGGTGCTCCGGTTTCCCCCACAGTCCAAAGACATGCAGGTTAGGTTAACTGGTGACTCTAAATTGACTGTAGGTGTGAATGTGAGTGTGAATGGTTGTCTGTGTCTATGTGTCAGCCCTGTGATGACCTGGCGACTTGTCCAGGGTGAACCCCGCCTTTCGCCCGTAGTCAGCTGGGATAGGCTCCAGCTTGCCTGCGACCCTGTAGAACAGGATAAAGCGGCTAGAGATAATGAGATGAGATGAAAAATAACATTCAGTACAACTGAGCTGATTCTAATATTAAAAGTCCAATTCAAAACATTTATCATTGAAAAACATTTGATGCTTTGATATGCAAGTATTATGTGTATTATCAAGTATTATTATGTATATTATGTATTATCTATTAATAGTGTGTGTGTGTGTGTGTGTGTGTGTGTGTGTGTGTGTGTGTGTGTGTGTGAACATGTGTAGAGAGAGACATTAAATGTCCTCATTACATTCATCATCAGATGAGTCTGATTGGTCCATGAAAAATGGTCTTCGTGACCTGAGGCTTCCAGCAGGCCATAAGTTGATAGCTGGGGTGAGCAGACACGCAGCTTGTGAACAGGCAAGGCAGGCAACTGCTTGGGGCCCCCTGGCCCAGGGGCCCCCCGAGAGTCAGGGCCCGAGGGTTTATTTATTTTGTTTTTTATTGTTTTTATTGTTTTTTTACCATTGTATTTTCACATTTGGAATTTTAAAAAACTTTGGTTTCATACATTTTTCGTTGGTGTCAGATTATTTATAACATATTGGTGATGAACACTGGTCCGAAGAGCCCCCTGGAAATTTTTGCTTGGGGCCACAACAGACTCTAGAATCGGCTCTGGGGGTGACAGCAACTTCTTTCCAATCGCGTGAACGTTTCTAAACAGCAGCTCCATCCTCTCCAGCTCAGCCGACTTCATGACAGCCAGGGACTGAAAGCAATGCTGTCCTGTAGTGAACTAGCCGTCTTCACCGGTTTTGATGTTATAGTACCGATGTGTGCATTTGACTTTTCGTGGTCCTTTATAGTTTTGAGTTTAAAATTACTGGTGCCTGTCTTTGCCAGACTTTCTACAGTCTCCACAGTACAGGGTATTTTCGGTTTTGCTATGAACTAGCCAATCTCGCCTGAACTTCCATTTGTCATTGAACTGTCTTATCTTCCTATTAGCGTCTTGTTCATCTCCATGGATGCAGCCAGCTCTGAGGCTCCCGCGGTCCGGACCTCGGTCATTTTTAAGAGCTGAAAATACATTTGCATGCTAAATATTTAACTGGATAAAAAAATTAAGAATAACATTAAAACGTCTCCGTAAAAAGTGCATTGTTAATTATGTTAAATGTTGATTCTGTCTTCTGTGTCTGTTTGGTGCGCGTGGCTCTGAGACCAAGAACACAAAAGCGAATGAGCGCGCGACTCGGGGGAGGAACGCAGTGCAGGAGACACGGGGTTTTCATGGTAACCATCAGCGCACTTTCATCAAGCTGTTCAATTTACATTTTCAAAGCAGCGCAGTTGTAGCCTACCTTGTTTGTGATTTTAAAAATAAATCATTCGATAAGCCAAAGCAATAGAGTGGAAAGTTTCAACTTATGTTTGCCTTGGATAACTTTGCCTAAAACATGGTGATGTATACTGATTTTTTTCCCAGAATTTATTTTTGTGTAGGTGTAATGGATGCCAGATTGTTAATGTATCTTAGTTACACAGGCTACATGGTTAGGGTATCTTTTGTCCTCATTGCTTGGGCCAGATCAAACCATTAAACAAGCTTAAATTATTCTTACTCTTGCCACATACATGATTTTTTTTTTCAAAACTGATGATATTGAGTTCAAACACCATTAAAAGTAATTTCAGGAATAGATCTCTTGTGTGGCGTGTAATTCACCCCTCTCATTTAAATATGGCAAACATTTTTCGGCGTGCGCTTTGCACATCACAGACCTCGGTGATTTTAAAATGCTGCTCCAGCCCTGCTCATCTCTGCCCCTTTTTACCTGAGCAGCAGGATTTGAAACTCCAGCTATATGCCGCCACATAGTGCGCTTGTCAGTCGTCAGCAACTTTGTTGCTTCGTTCATTAACCGCAGGTTACCGTATCACTGATTTTATCTGAGCCGTTAACGAATGTTCTAAACAATTCTAACATGTTGTCAGAATGTTTATGCAGGTACTCATGGGAGTTGTAGGCGCGTAATATTACATTGCAATGCATTTATAATATCAGATGCCTTCAGAGAAAACTACAATTACAATATATTGTCATACCACAGAATAAACCACCCGCCAAAGTGGCTAGTGGGACTAAAGTCATTGCCCACCAAAGCCGGATTTTACCCGCATTTGGCAGGTGGGCGGGTGCTAATGTAAAGCCCTGCTATCTGGTGAACAATTCTTGTTGGAATATGTCTTTAGAGTCTTCTGGGTGAGTTTCAGTGAAAACATCCTAGCAGTTTACGAACAGTAGTGTTTGGTGTGATGAGTCATCTAAAACTTCAGATGCCCATAAAATGTTAAATATGACAGCTGGTGCCACCATCTTGACAACTTTCATACACACTAACCTGGAGAACATTCCATATGAGTTTGATCAAAATCTGATCACTCCTGTAGGAGGAGTAGCGATTTTCATGAAATTGCATATGACTCCTCTGTAGCCTCATCCATGGTAGGTGGCGCCACCTGGTGAACAACTCTTGTTGGAATATGTCTTTAGAGTCTTCTGGGTGAGTTTCAGTGAAAATGTCCCAGCAGTTTACAAAGACTAGTGTTTAATGTGACGAGTCACCCAAAAATTTCAGACACCCATAAAATTGTAAACATGACAGGTGGTACCACCATCTTGACAATTTTTATGCACACCCACCTGGGGAACATTTGTATATGAGTTTGATCAAAATCAGATCAATCCTAAAGGAGGAGTAGTGATTTTTGTAAATTGTGGACAGACGGACGACGCGTGATCGCATAAGCTCAAAAACAATCAACAGCAATCAAAAAAACAAAACATAGGATCCTTATGGGTTCTTTGGAGAATCTTCTCCAGTCTGAAACTTTCTGTTTGAAGGTTCTAGATGCTACCTGTAAGGGTTCCCTATTGCACTATAAGCCAAAGACTCCATCATGGTTCTAGGTTTAACTTTTTTTTTTAAGTGTATAATACACAACATTATTGTGAGTAATGTTGTGGACAACTGATCATCACACACATCTGTGGTTCTTCCCCAAACTGTTGCCACAAAGTTGGAAGCACAAAACAAGCTCCATGAAGACATGGTTTACCCAGGTTGGAGTGGAAGAACTCAAATGGTCTGCACAAAGCCCTGACCTGAACCCCACTGAACAGCTTTGGGATGATTTAGAAGCTCCACCAGATCTCCTCACCTGTCCTAGTGAATGGGTACAAATACCCACAGCCACGTTTCAAAATCTAGTGGAAAGCCTTTTCTGGAAGAGTGAAGGCTGTTGGAGTAGCAAAGGCTGATCCAAGCAAGTCCATATGAATGGCCATGGTTTTGGGTGTGATAGTTGGGTGTCCGCATACTTTGGTTGAATAGTTTATATCCAGTATTATATTGACTGGGGGCGGCACGGTGGTGTAGTGGTTAGCGCTGTCGCCTCACAGCAAGAAGGTCCAGGTTCGAGCCCCGTGGCCGGCGAGGGCCTTTCTGTGTGGAGTTTGCATGTTCTCCCCGTGTCCGCGTGGGTTTCCTCTGGGTGCTCCGTTTTCCCTCACAGTCCAAAGACATGCAGGTTAGGTTAACTGGTGACTCTAAATTGACCGTAGGTGTGAATGTGAGTGTGAATGGTTGTCTGGGTCTATGCGTCAGCCCTGTGATGACCTGGCAACTTGTTCAGGGTGTACCCCGCCTTTCCTCCATAGTCAGCTGGGATAGGCTCCAGCTTGCCTGCGACCCTGTAGAACAGGATAAAGCAGCTAGAGATAATGAGATGAGATAATGTTGACTGACAAAACTTACTCTCCAGAAGGCAAGTATGGAGGATATAAATTATTCCAAGAGGCCCAGAGGCATCATTTTATTTGCAACCAGCTGAGGAATCTGGGAGGAAACCGAAGTATTTGGATCTGTAATACTTGATTAAAGCACAATTCATAAATCAATCTCTCTCTCTCTCTCTCTCTCTCTCTCTCTCTCTCTCTCTCTCTCTCTCTCTCACACACACACTCACACATACACACACATATCTCATCTCATCTCATCTCATCTCATCTCATCTCATCTCATCTCATCTCATCTCATCTCATCTCATTCTGCTTATCCGGGGCCAGGTAGCGGAGGCAACAGTCTGAGCATGGAAGCCCAAACTTCCCTCTCCCCAGACACCTTGGCCAGCTCCTCAGGAAGAACACCGAGGTGTGTCCTGGGTCTTCCCCGGGGCCTCCTCCTGGGGGGACATGCCTGGAACACCTCCCCAGGGAGGCGTCCAGGAGGCATCCGAAAGAGATGCCTGAGCCACCTCAGCTGATTCCTCTCGATGTGGAGGAGCAGCGGCTCTACTCCAAGCTCCTCCCGAGTGACTGTGCTTCTCACCCTATCTCTAAGGGAGCGCCCAGCCACCCTGTGAAGGAAACTCATTTCGGCCGCTTATATCCGCGATCTTGTTCTTTCAGTCATTACCCAAAGCTCATGACCATAGGTGAGAGTTGGAACATAGATTGACTGGTAAATCGAGAGCTTCGCCTTTTGGTTCAGCTCCTTCTTCACCACGATGGACCGGTAAAGCGACCACATCACTGCGGAGGCCGCACCGATCCGCCTGTCGATCTTATGCTCCATCCTTCCCTCACTCGTGAACAAGATCCTGAGATACTTAAACTCCTCCACTTGAGGCAGGACTTCTCCACCAACCTGAAGAGGGCAAGCCACCCTTTTCCGGTCGAGAACCATGGCCTCGGACTTGGAGGTGCTAATTCTCATCCCAGCCGCTTCACACTCGACTGCAAACCGCCCCAGTGTATGCTGAAGGTCCTGGTTTGAAGAAGTCAACAGGACGACATCATCTGCAAAAAGCACACACACATTGGATTTTTAAAAAATGAAATATGCCTATATTAAAACTTAAGCAACACAGTGATACATGAACTGTTTTAGTGTTCCAGGGCGAGATCTACAGTGGCACTGAAGGGCAAATCTCAAGCACAAATGAGAAAACAGAAGAAAAATCACAAAACATAATGACAAACAGATAATCACAACAGTTCAACAAAATGCAACAGCAAAATAAAAAAACACAACAACATTAAAGGGGAACTGAAGTCATTTTTAAACTTGCTTTATTTCTTAATTAACGCACTATTCAATTACGTTTTAAGTTTTATTAACCTTATATTGTGACTCATATTGGCATATTATATTACACTTATAGGCCTTTTTGGTTTTTAGCCATGTTGAATGTAGTTCGTTTGGTCTACAGTAGGCGTCGCTTATCTGCGCGATCTTCACGAGACTTATGCAAGACTCCAAACGTGAAGTGTCAGCGCCCCCATTTTGAAAACTGTTTACACAGCAGCCAGATCGCCATGTCATTCCATCTCATCTCATCTCATTATCTCTAGCCACTTTATCCTGTTCTACAGGGTCGCAGGCAAGCTGGAGCCTATCCCAGCTGACTACGGGCGAAAGGCGGGGTACACCCTGGACAAGTCGCCAGGTCATCACAGGGCTGACACATAGACACAGACAACCATTCACACTCACATTCACACCTACGGTCAATTTAGAGTCACCAGTTAACCTAACCTGCATGTCTTTGGACTGTGGGGGAAACCGGAGCACCCGGAGGAAACCCACGCGGACATGGGGAGAACATGCAAACTCCACACAGAAAGGCCCTCGCCGGCCACGGGGCTTGAACCCAGACCTTCTTGCTGTGAGGCGACAGTGCTAACCACTACACCACCGTGCCGCCCATGTCATTCCAATTTAGGTTAATTTTGAGATTTGCCAGCTTCATCAGTGGTGGAGATTATTCCATACGATTTCGAACTGACGTGGAGTAGAGAAGAGTTGGAAAGACGACAGGATAAGGACTAGTCCGTCACACTGGTATTTACGTCATTACTGTCACACAATTAAAACGTGCCAGATCAGGCAGCTGGTGGGTTGTCAAAATAATAAATACATGCATGTATTTTTGTGATAAATACCTATTATACTGAGCGCATTTCCCACATAATCCTCACTAAAGGTTTCGGACAGCACTACAAAATGGCGTCCCCACTATATAGTGAGTAGGCAGCAATTTCGGACACAGGGAAAACTTCCGGCTTGATTACATCAGCATTCAAAGGAAGGCGCGCATTTTTTGACGACTTTGGCAGATGTCGGTCACTTTGATTTCTGCTGTACGTTTTACTTCCATCCTATGATGTCTCGCACAGGTCTCGGCGAATGTCGTTTACGGCCATTGCTTTGACATATGGACTGATATATTACAGAGCGTATTTCAAACACTCATAACTTGCTATAGCAGCGACAAAATAGCGATCAAAAATGCATTCCTGTATTTAATAAAATGAGATAAATAGAATTTTGATAATAAAAAATTTGCCTTCAGTTCCCTTTTAACTTCTACAGGAAATAGTAGGCTCGCTGCTGATTGGATGAACGCACTGTCCATCTTTTTAACCAGAAGGAAAAGTGCCACACGCACCATTTGGTCCCAGACCTCACAAACAGTAAAGCAACCAGGACTTGGGAAAAATTCATCTTAGGCTACTCTTTGATATTGAGATGTATCTCAATGTATTCTTCTTCTTCTTTTGGCTGCTCCTTTTAGGAGTCACTAGAGCAGATCTGTTCTGAATATTTGATTTGGGATAAGTTTTAGACCAGATGCCCTTCCTGACGCAACCCTCCCAGGGCTTGGGATGGGCACTAAGTAGGCCCTGGAATTTACAACCCCAGTGGCTGGGTATTTTTACCTCACCTGCATGTGGGGGAACCAGAGCACCCAGAAGAAACCCACACGGACACAGGGAGAACATGCAAACTCCACACAGAAAGGCTTTCGTCAGCCATGAGGTTCAAACCCAGAACCTTCTTGCTGTGAGGTGACAGTGCTAACCACTGCACCACCCATGTATCCCAATGACCTTTTGTTAATATTCCTTCTTCCTGAGTCCTGGTTGCGTTACTGTTTGCGAGGCCTGGGACCATGTGGCGCTTTTCCTTACTTCCGGTTAAAAACACGGGCAGTGTGTTCGTCCAATCAGCGATGATCCTTGTCGATAGCAAGTTCTTGCTATTTCCAGTAGAAGTTAATGGTGTGTATTCTGCTTTGTGGCTGTGTTTTTTCAGTTTTGCAATTTGTTGTTGTGTATTCCCTTTTGTGATTCACCCATCAAGGCCACCGTATCACCAAACTTCTTGTTTTAGCGTTAAATGTTCTGTGCCATATTACATTAGATCAGTTGGCTCACTAAGTGGGTCAATATTCTTCCGCATATCAAGATTTCTGAACCCTCATCTGGCACTTTATCTCCGAACCAAGGTGGTGAGATGTAAATCATTTCATTACTTGAAGTAAAAATACAGTACGATGGTGATAGTTCATCTTCAAATTCTTTCAAGCTAAACTGCAAATGTACACTGGTTTACTTTTGCAAGCTGATAAAAAAGGATTAAAAATGGGTTGTTTTTTTTGTAAGGAGACAGAAAATATATCACATTTATGGAAGGAGTCTTCGGCATCAAGCACTTTGTACCATTCAGGAAATTTTCCGTCATGGGAAAGTCTTCAGGACAGAAGTGTTTTCTGATTAATTTTAAAAAGGAAGGGCAGTTTTATGACCTTATGCAGCTTGATGCTCTGGATGAGGTTTAAAGGATAACCTTGGGAAAAGTATGCTGCTGGGGATTTTTTTTTTTTACTTACCATGACATGCTTGAGTGCAAAAGTTTCCACCCTGTGTGATCTTTGAGAGATGAAAGAAAAAGATACATGCCTCCATTTTACAGTTAATAAAAAAAAAACAGGATTTCAATTTAATATATTTAATTTAATATATATATAATTAGAATTCGATATGGAATGATACCACATTGTTTTCTTTTCCAATACCAATACTCATATTGTTTTCTTTAAAAACTAAGCTTTCAATGTTTTTTTAACTGCAGCTCGTCACAGTTCGACAAAAATCACTTTCATTGTAAATCTAATAAATACAATAAAGTATAAATATAATTAAATCAAATGAATCTTAATAAAAAAGGAAAACTAATCACATCACTTTATATGGAATTTTCCAGTTTCAAAAATTAATTTCTACCCCATGTCCAGTTCCAGGCTTTGCCATTAATAATGGGACCTGATATCCGATATGTTTTCTCTGATATCTGATCCTTTTTTGTTTCTGGTATCAGCCTGATACAGGTACTAGGTATCACATCAGTGCTGTCTCTTATTAGAATAACAATTTTTTTTGTAAAAATTTAATTCACTAAATATCTTTATTTAATATTTTAAATCCATTTCACTGTCTTAATTTTTTCCTAACAAACTAAATAATGCATGTTATAATGTATGAACTTCGAAAGGATTTAACAGACATCCAATCTTACAATCTTATATATGGTCAAAGAAAACAAAAAATAATTAAAACATTTACAGTACCAGTCAAAAGTTTGGACACTCCTAATTTTAACTAAATAAAGTTTTTTCTTTATTTTTATGAATTAAAAGTCACTTCATGTCTTAAAGCTACGCGGCCTTTTGATTTCACAAAATCGGTGAAATTTAGTTCCTTCTGAAATGTGGTCGTTGCGATACATGTTTATTTCTGTAATATGTCACAAAATGTCAGGCCATTCTGTAACTGGGAAGTTATTTAATTTGAGGGGATTAAAGCAAATAATGTGCATGAAATCGCTCGCTTCGTGTAGCCAAACAGACAGAGGAAGTCTGTGTGTGTGCATGCACAGGTTTACCTTCTTCTTTTGGGTTTTACAGCAGCTGGCATCCACAGTGTCGCATTACTGCCATCTACAGGTTTCCCTTTGAGCGTGCACTGACAGTTCCATCATTCTGTCGCTAAACGAACAGCTAATCACACCGAGGTGCTCGCTGAGTGCCGATATTTATTAGTTTGATCCTGCGTTTCCTTTCCTTCATATATAACATAACGTCTTTTCTTCTTGAGTTCCGTTATTGTAGTCAGTCTTTCACGTTTCATTCACACACTCACGTCCTCCATTTTTCTCTCCTGTTTCAAATTTGTATCCCACAATGCCTTGTGCGAACGGGGAAAGCCCACCACATGATGTGATGTGATGTGATGAATTGGGTCATGGTGAAGGAGGAAAAAATAGCAGAGAATTGAGGGCCATGTGGCCCTAAACTCATTAATTGTTCTATTTAAAAAAAAGCTAATAAAATTGGAAGTCTGTGATTCAAATTCAGTAGCTTTCGGTCCACTAAACAAAAATAATTGGGTATCGGAGAAAATTCTTTTTATAACTTACGCTTGAAAAATCTGAAAGGCAGTCTAGCTTTAAAGTAATGATGGACCTCGTTTCTTTTTACTTAGTTGTTCAGTTCTTGATATAATACTGTATGGATCACTACAGTTGTGGTGTTGAATAGGGCTATTTTTTAGAGAGTATTTTTATTATTTACTTTTTGCATCTCAAATGGATTAAGAGGGCAAGAAACCTGTCCATTAATTACCTTTTGATGAAGCACACCTGTTAATTGAAAAGCATTCCAAGTGACAACCTGATGAAGCTGCTTAAGATAATGCTAATTGTGTGAAAAGTGTCAATCAAGTAAACGCTGGCTACTTTGAAGAATCTAAAATAAATCAAAACATATGTTGTATTTGTTTTTGAACACTTTTGTTTACCACATGATTCTGTATATGTTCCAGATGTTATTACATAGTTTTGACGTCTTCAGTATTGCTTTACAATGTAAAAAAAAAAAAAAGTCGAAAAACCTCTGAATGAGTAGAGTAGGGGTGTACAAACTTTTGATTGGTACTGTATTTTCAAGATTCGGAGTTGGTTTGCATTTATGAAAGAAGGCATACATGACTGGGAATTCAGTTAAAGGAAAATAATCATCAAAAGTAGTGTGATGTGTCCTGATATAAAGCAGAGATTCTGTCAGCACCCTGAACTCGAGGTTTTGTTATTTTTTGGATGTTAAGATAATGCCATCTGGGCTGTATTCCCATCTCATGCCCAGTTTTTCCGGGACACACTTCGGATCCACTGTCATGATAGAATTCTTAGTGACGATAAATGAATGATGATGAATGAATGATGAATGAATGAATGAACCATTTATTGTCATTTAGTCACAAGTACCAGCGAAATTAGCTGTCAACCTGTCCGTACATATACATATACATACAGTTGACACAGGGGAGTAGACAGGACAGGAAGACAGGGATGAAAAATACAGAGTAACATGAGGGGAGGGGAGGAGAAAAAAAAAGCAACCCCCACACTATGCTCCTGTGGGGAGCACAGTGTGGGAACATTAAAAAAACACCTCAGCACATAAGCACAAAAATAACACAGTACACTTTACACATGACTCGGGACTCGAGGGGGAAGGGGGTGAAGGAGGGGGCGATCATGGGAGGGGGGTAAGGGGGAGGGGGAAGGGGCAGAGGTATAGGTAACCCAGCACAAACAAGCAGTCCGGTCCTGCAGCCGAAGACAGCACTTACCCACTTGTCACACTGGGGGTAAAAGCGGCGACTGTGGGAAGTGGGGGAAGGAATATGAGAGAGTCTAACAGCAGTGATCTTTGGGGGGGAGTTGTTGTTCCAGCAACGGCCTTGGCCAAGGCCAGTGCTGTCTGAGGGAGCCAAAAGCAGATAAGATTGGGATTGTTTGGTCTTGGGGCGAGTAGATGCATTCCTTTACACGACTACTCTGTTTGTCCATTCTGGTCTCCGAATTGATCCATTTTCCTTTGCAAAGCCAAAAGCTTCTCCATTATGTTATCCATGTTGCGGTTCAAGTTCTGAATAGCCACAGTCTGAGTGCCGACAGCTCTGCCCACCGCTTCAATCATGTCGGGCAGCTTTATGGGGCTTTGGATAGCTGTCACTGTTTTCTGATTTCCTTGATAAACCAGGTCAATGCCTAATCCAATCAGCAAAAGTCCTGTAATCATGGTTCTGAATAGGTAGATGTCTTCAATGTCCTCCACAGAAAGAACCGCCAGGCACACGACCCGCCACCTCTCCCATGCGTCCATCGTGTAGCCAGCTGCGAATGTTCCGGCAGGACTGGCTGGTTCCCCTGAACCCAGGCTTCTCGTTGAGAAGATTGTGTCAATTGCGTGAAGAGACCAGTTTATCAATTCCATGATTTTTAGTTTGGAGAGCAGTGTGGAGAGAGTCTCTCAAAAGTATAGACAATAGACAGATGAGACAGAAGAAGCAGGAAAGATAAGGGAAGGGAGAGGCAGAGAAATGTGACCGCCTTCCGTGAGAGCACGGAGAAGAAAAAATGATGACCTGGGTGTTAAAAAGTTTTCAAAGCTAAAAGGCGAGTGTCCATGAAATGAATCCTGACGTGCTGAGTATGTGTTCGACTGGGAGCGTGGAGCTGTTCTGGTGCTGACCCATCTCCAGCAGCCTCATTTTAGTGTTCTGAATTCCAATCTGGCTATTTCATGCTGCCAAGGATCTGGATTTCATCATTTCTCAGCAAAAAGCACATTTGTACTTTATTTTCACTCTGTTTGGAAGAAAAGCTCAATACTATCACTCAATAAATCTTTATGTCTGTTCACACTGCTTGATATGAAATCGGCCATGACAGCATTCATTTGAATTCTGACATGGACAAGCAGCATGTCTCCACAACCACCATGGTGAATGAACTATTACTCTGAGGACTCTTTACTTGGACTTGTCCCCCCTCATCTTACATGCTGTACTTTCTCTGCATAATTGCATACATGTATAAAACAAGCAAGATAAACGGATAATGCATTCAGCTTACATATAAACTTGTCATTACCAGAGTTGGAGAAAAGGATTTTGGTTTTATGTGAAACAGTTGTAACAATTTAACTTGATTTGTACCACACAATCTCAGAAAATAAAGCACATTACTCTACCTTTAGCGATACAGCGGCTTGTCACTGGATCAGTACCATCTAAGGTACTTATTTGTACCCTTTATATCCTGCTTGGGAACATATATGCACCTTTTTGGCCCTAAAAAGGTACCTTGAGGTCCAATAATGAGCCCTAGGGAGTACATTAGTGTAGACTGTACCTTGGGGGACAGAAATGAACTCCTACTGTACCTCTATTTCTGACAGCGCAGCTTTATCAATCAATCAGACACCCTATACATGAGCAGAGACTGATAATAAATGGACTTTAATTAGTATAATTAATGCTTTCTGTAAAGAGAGGTTTATTTAATGGTTATGGAAGGAGTCTCCGGTGTCAGAGGTAAAATTGTTATAACTAAGTTTGCCATCACAAGCTGCTATAACATAACAGATGTTTCACAACATTAATTGTAACTATAAATGGATAAAAAAAAGTATGATGTGTCATTCTGTGGTATAAGACGAATAAAATATTTCAAGGTCATTAGAACATGATTATCTAGAATATTTTTTAAAAATCTTAATGTAAAACATATATAAAACTTTTTTTGATATTTAATTTTTTTAAATAATTTTTAAAAAAATATTTTAAAAATATTCTAGATAAACTCTAAATTGTCCAATTTACCCAAACCTATAAGTTATTATAATTTTCACACTATTTCTTAAAGTTAACATTGTTAGTACAAATTGCTATGTTTTAATATTTTTATCTGCATTATCATTTTTATTTATTCTATTTGTTTTTATATATTTGCCATTCATTTATATTTATGTTATAAACAGCTGTAATGTAAATAAGTGTCAGCTTTTGAAACCCTGTGCCTATTATTATTATTATTATTATTATTATTAACAATCTTCAGGGTGGGCAGCACGGTGGTGTAGTGGTTAGCGCTGTCGCCTCACAGCAAGAAGGTTCTGGGTTCGAGCCCAGTGGCCAACGGGGGCCTTTCTGTGTAGAGTTTGCATGTTCTCCCCATGTCTGCGTGGGTTTCCTCCGGGTGCTCCGGTTTCCCCTCACAGTCCAAAGACATGTGGTTAGGCTAATTGGTGGCTCTAAATTGACCGTAGGTGTGAATAAAAGTATGAACAGTTGTTTCTCTCTGTGTCAGCCCTGTGATGATCTGCCGACTTGTCCAGGGTGTACCCCACCTCTTACCCATAGTCAGCTGGGATACGCTCCAGTTTGCCCGCGACCCTGCACAGGATAAGCAGTTACAGATAATGGATGGATAATCTTCAGGGTGGTAACAGTAACTGTCATTCATCACTCACCCCCCCCCCCAATCATTCCTTCCTTAAATGAAATTCAGCACTGTCCTTTTTTTTCTTTGCCAACTTTAATGGATTGACATTTTAAGCGATGTTTAAGATTCGGAGAACGGTTTACGTAACATGCTCTGTGGTTCTGCGGTTTATTCATTATGTGACTATGGGTTTGCTTATTTACAAATGACATGACATGAGTTATTTTAAAGTTGTTTGAATTGACGTTGACAGAACAAACCTCAGAAGAACCAGAGCCTCTCTGTTCAACACAAACAGTGTATATCTTGTTCCCGTAATCCTCAATGTGATAAACAATTTGACCATGAAAGACAATTTTCTGTAATCCTATGCACTCTAAAATCTCTTTTAAGCTTCTTCTAATGGTCGCATGTTGTAAAACTTTTTGTTCAGACCTCGCCATTCAAGCACCATATAAATTCAGTGTGGAATCTAAGTTGGAGAATATCCCGGAGAATAACACATATTGAGATACTTGAAGATCAAACGTGAAACATAAAACTGAACTCCTCACTGAAAAACAGTGTACAATCCAGGAGGAAAATTTCAAATGATTTCCATCACATAATGGACCTTAAAGGGAATTGGGAATTCGGAATGGTGGATACACCATCAGCACTCAATGTGTAGATGATTGCCATCATAATAAAATCAGATAAGTGATCAGGACACTTTTTAACAGGAACAATACAATCCTGTTAGAGTACAAGCACTTACGGAAGCAAATGCAGGGTAGAGCAACCTGGTAAACAAATCCAAATCGTGTGATGAGAATCAAAGCCAAGGTTGAGCTAGGGTCAATCAGCAAACAGGAAGTCAGGAGTAAACAACAAAATCAGGGTTGGTAAATAATGAAGCACTAATAGTCAGGTCAAACAACAAAGGTTTGGTATGATCAGGTACGTAGACACGGAACAATACTTCGCAGTGTGCTGGAGTGTTTGGTGTGCTTATATAGGGAGTGGGAATTGAGAACAGGTCTACTCCCAATCAGTACTCGGGAGAAGGAGGGCACTGAGGTGCTTGGGAGTTGTAGTCTGTGGTGGCCATGCTTGAAGGCTGCCACAAACTTGCGCAGCCACTGACAAATCCATTCAAGTACCATTCTTCTCATCCCAGAGCTAGCAAGGGCCATAAGGGCACCACTGATGACATTTTTACATCCATCTCCAAGCTTGATCAATGGACAATTTAGAGCCACCAGTTAACCTAACCTGCATGTCTTTGGACTGTGGGGGAAACCGGAGCACCCAGAGGAAACCCACACAGACACGGGAAGAACATGCAAACTCCACACAAAAAGGCTCCCATCGGCCACTGGGCTCGAACCTATGTAGAACCTTCTTGCTGTGAGGCAACAGTACACCACCATGCCACCAAGTTACCACTACCATTACATAAATACCACTAGAAACACATTAGAAACTAGAAGGGCACTCAGTAGAGTGTATACCTCCGCCAAGCCACATATCAACATCAAAATCAAATCACTTGAACCTAGGATAATACTAAAGCTGTACACCAAATTTCATCAAAATCCACTCACTACTTTGAGTTACATTGGGAAGAGATGAAAAACTCCTGGATCCACGGACATATCTGGATTTGTATCAAAATCTAATCAATTGTTCTTTGGCCCATGGCTCACCTTTCCACCAAATTTCATCCAAATCCGTTCACTACTTTGAGTTACGTTGGGAAAAGACAAAAAAAAATCCTGGATCTGCAGACATATTTGGATTCTGGATCCATGCACATATCCGGATTTACATCAAAATGTACTCAATTGTTCCGTGGCCCATGGCCCACATTTCCACCAAATTTCATCCAGATCTGTTCACTACTTTGAGTTACATTGGAAACAAATAATTGGAGGTGAAAACATAACCTCCTCCAACAAAGCTGGTGGAGTTAATAATTTGAAATCCATCCATTCATCAAATTTCTATCAATTTTTTATCCATTGAGGGTCATGCAATGCTGGAGCCAATCCTCACCAACACTGGATGAGAGGCAGGGCAAACCTGGAACATGTCACCAATCATTTGAAATAGTAAATTCTTTCTTAATTTCAAAATTTCTTGCAAATTCAGGTTTTATAAAATAGAATTACACAGCAAAATATCACATACATCCTCTATTTTGTAGTCTTTCCAACAAGAAATCACAACTGTCCCATGCAAAAAGTGCTATTTTTAAATTTTAACTAGCTTCTCTGTGTGCTGCCAGTGTCCAGGATTCTCAAAGGCTCTGAGTAACATGACAGCATGTTGGACAGTGAGCTTAAGAGGAACTCCAGCTTGAACCCACTAAAGGAAGCCATGGTTTAAAGGTTCCAGAAGTGGCTTTGGGCCAAAAGGTTGCTGGTTTGATTCCCTGGACCAGGAGGAATGGCTGACGTGCCCTTGAGCAAGGCATCTAACCCCCAACTGCTCCCCAGGCTGATCTGGGTGTGTTGTATATTGCTCTGGATAAGAGCATCTGCTAAATATTAATGAATAAAGGCTAATGAAATTTTATGAATAATAATCTTAATTAATTTTTACATATTCCAGAAATCATGGTTATATTTGTAGAACTGAATTACAACTACCGGTTGGTAAAAATCTACCCCGAGCCCAACTGTGCTGTGGTGTTATGGCATCACAAGCCCATGATTGAGAACCCATGATGTAACGTAGCAATGTGGAAGCAAACAAAGGTGATATGATTTCTTCTGCTGCTCTTCATGGGACATTGCACACTGCATTAACACTATTACATTCATGAACAGCAATGCATCACAATATCTGACCAGGAAATGATGAAGTGCTGCTCGATAACCCGGACTTAACCTTCTGCAGTGGAAGAGTAAATAAAGTGTCTTGAATAAAGCAGAGCACTGAGACAGATATATCTTTAAAAACTTCCTCATGGGGGTTTAATTTGTGACATCGCAGTACGTCTTTGCCGTGTGGATTTATGAGCATCTGGTAGGCTCAGTAGTCTGGGTTAGGAAGAGTTCAAGCTCAACCACCTAGGCTTGCACGTCTCTGTTAATTTACAGTACCCAATTACAATCTGGTACCTTTAATACTGTTATTACTACTGTTTAGAATAAACATTCAAAACCCCGCCTTCTTCGTCTTTAAAATGTCAAAGGCAGGCTGATTTCTTTCTAGCCCAGACTGGAGATTACACAGCGACCGATTGACTTGTATGTTAGATTTCATCTCTATTTGTGCAGATGTTTTTTTCACACATATCCATAACACATCATCAGCGGTGACTGAGAAGTGTAAAATACATTCAAAGGTTCAAAGCCAGACGGCCTTTTGATTTCATAAAATCGGTGAAATTTAGTTCCCTCTGAAATGTGGTCATTGTGATATACAGTGGTGCTTGAAAGTTTGTGAACCTTTTAGAATTTTCTATATTTCTGCATAAATATGACCTAAAACATCATCAGATTTTCACCCAAGTCCTAAAAGTAGATAAAGAGAACCCAGTTAAACAAATGAGACAAAAGTACTATACTTGGTCATTTATTTATTGAGGAAAGTGATCCAATATTACATATCTGTGAGTGGCAAAAGTATGTGAACCTCTAGGATTAGCAGTAAATTTGAAGATGAAATTAGAGTCAGGTGTTTTCAATCAATGGGATGACAATCAGCTGTGAGTGGGCGCCCTGTTTTATTTAAAAAAACAGGGATATATTAAAGTCTGACCTTCACAACACATGTTTGTGGAAGTGTATCATGGCATGAACAAAGGAGATTTCTGAGGACCTCAGAAAAAGCGTTGTTGATGCTCATCAGGCTGGAAAAGGTTACAAAACCATCTCTAAAGAGTTTGGACTCCACCAATCCACAGTCAGACAGATTGTGTACAAGTAGAGAAAATTCAAGACCGTTGTTACCCTCCCCAGGAGTGGTCAACCAACAGAGATCACTCCAAGAGCAAGGCGTGTAATAGTCGGCGAAGTCACAAAGGACCCCAGAGTAACTTCTAAGCAACTGAAGGCCTGTCTCACATTGGCTAATGTTAATGTTCATGAGTCCACCATCAGGAGAACACAGAACAACAATGGTGTGCATGGTAGGGCTGCAAGGAGAAAGCCACTGCTCTCCAAAAAGAACACTGCTGCTCGTCTGCAGTTTGCTAAAGATCACATGGACAAGCCAGAAGGCTATTGGAAAAATGTTCTGTGGACGGATGAGACCAAAATAGAACTTTTTGGCTTAAATGAGAAGCGTTATGTTCGGAGAAAGGAAAACACTGCATTCCAGCATAAGAACCTTATCCCATCTGTGAAACATGGTGGTGATACTATCATGGTTTGGGCCCGTTTTGATGCATCTGGGCCAGGACGGCTTGCCATCATTGATGGAACAATGAACTCTGAATTATACCAGTGAATTCTATAGGAAAATGTCAGGACATCTGTCCATGAACTGAATCTCAAGAGAAGGTGGGTCATGCAGCAAGACAACGACCCTAAGCACACAAGTCGTTCTACCAAAGAATGGTTAAAGAAGAATAAAAGTTAATGTTTTGGAATGGCCAAGTCAAAGTCCTGACCTTAATCCAATCAAAATGTTGTGGAAGGACCTGAAGCGAGCAGTTCATGTGAGGAAACCCACCAACATCCCAGAGTTGAAGCTGTTCTGTATGGAGGAATGGGCTAAAATTCCTCCAAGCTGGTGTGCAGGACTGATCAACAGTTACCGGAAATGTTTAGTTGCAGTTATTGCTGCACAAGGGGGTCACACCAGATACTGAAAGCAAAGGTTCACATATTTTTGCCACTTACAGATATGTAATATTGGATCATTTTCCTCAATAAATAAATGACCAAGTATAATATTTTTGTCTCATTTGTTTAATTGGGTTCTCTTTATCTACTTTTAGGACTTGGGTGAAAATCTGATGATGTTTTAGGTCATATTTATGCAGAAATATAGAAAATTCTAAAGGGTTCACAAACTTTCAAGCACCACTGTATATTTATTTCTGTAATATCTCAAAAAACAGGCCATTCTGTAACTAGGAAGTTATTTAATTTGAGGGGATTAAAGCAAATAATGTGCATGAAATCGTTCGCTTTGCACAGTCAAGCAGACAGAGGAAGTCCGTGTGTGTGCGCATACGCAGGTTTACCTTCTTCTTCTTTTGGGTTTTACAGCAGCTGGCATCCACAGTGTCGCATTACTGCCATCTACAGGTTTACCTTTGAGCGTGCACTGACAGTTCCATCATTCTGTTGCTAAATGAACAGCTGATCACACCAAGGTGCTCGCTGACAGCCAATATTTATTAGTTTGGTCCTGCGTTTCCTTTCCTTCGTATATAACATAACGTCTTTTCTTCTCACTTTCTGTTACTGTAGTCGGTCTTTCACGTTTCATTCACACACTCACATCCTCCATTTTTCTCTCCTGTTTCAAATTTGTATCCCACAATGCCTTGTTCAAACAGGGAAAGCCCACCACGTGATACGGTATCTTGAATTGGGCCATGGTGAAGCAGGAAAAAAATAGAAGAGAATTTAGGGCCACATGGCCCTAAAGTCATGAATTGTTCTATTAAAAAATTAATAATAATAAAATAAATAAAATAAAATTGGAAGTCTGTGATTCAAACTCAGTAGCTTTTGGTCCACTAAACAAAAATAACTGGGTGTCGGGGAAAATTCTTTCTATGACCTACATTTAAAATCTGAAAGGCAGGCTACCTTTTAATAAACATGAACAAGATTGATTGATTATTTACAAAATTTCTTTTTGACACAAATTAAACAACAAAGACAGAACAAGTTACAAATGTCCAGTTTCTGTTCTGAAAGTACCGTACATGGTATTTCTGTCAGGATGCAGGCACTTACGGATGTATGTGCAGGGGAGCGGGGAACGCAGACTGGCAAACAAATCCAAAACACTAGACGAAATCAAAGTCCCAGGGCCAAACTCCACAGGAGTGATGTGATGAGACTCCAGCCAGACATAGGGCATCAGGATGGATCAGGCAGGTCCGAGGAAGAGGTTAAAGGTTAAACAAGTTCCTATTAAAGTGGCCGGGCCTGTGAGTAGATGTTGTAACACCTGCAACTCGGTATAAAACCTTCTCATGTCACATCTGCTCTGTTATCTCAGGAACAACAACAATAATGACACTGAATCTGGAGTCTGGTGTCTGTGTTGTATTTTTCTAACCCCTTCTTCCGCTAACACTCTTCTGCGAGTCTCAAAATTGGCTTAACATCTCACCTTGGCACAAAGCCGGCAAGTCAAATTTATTTTTGTGGTTAGTGGTTGTATGTTTTGAGGAAACCAGTTCTGCTGCAATTGCAAGTTACTTTAAACATTTTTATTTCACTGCTACTGCTTAGTAACCCCTAGTGCAGACCTGGGCATTTTATGGCCCGCGGGCCGCATCCGGCCCTTTGGTTCATTCTGACCAGCCCGCGTAAGGTTAATTAGAAATTACAAAATAAACGTATTTTCTAATTTTACCTCATGCATGGACTGAATGTGCATTGCTTTTATTTTGAAGTTGTGTTCAACAAAAACGCAATGCGCACGACATGAACATGACATGAAATTCCACGAAACCTAATCCCGTGATAACTACTTCCGTAATTTGTCCAGACCAACCACAAACTTGTACATCATCCTTCAAACGGTCCAGCCAGCGGGAGGGTGGATGGATGGCTGAGACGAGTGGAGGAAGTGTCGTGGGGGCGGTTGGCAACAACTGGACTGTGACTGGACAGGAATGGGGAGAGGGAAGTGACGGGCCAGGAAGTGAGTTTGTTGACAGGGAACGCGGGAGATTGGAAAGACGGACAGCAAATGTTAGCAACAGGTACAAACGTAAAAAGGATAACAGATCTGATACTGATGAGCTGACTTCTGGTGATGATATGGAGACCACTAGTGTGGTGAGTGTTATCGAAAGGAGGCTGGAATATAAGTGTTGGTCAGGTTGGAGCAGGAAGGAGCGACTTTTGAGGAGTGGAGTCCGACCCATCTCACTAAGGCATTGCATAAGGAGTTTGGAGACGTAAGGAGTGCTAAAAAGACAGCGAGTGGGGGTTTGATTGTTGTGTGTAAGGATGAAGAACAGCAGAAGAAAGCAGTCACAGTCAGTAAGCTAAATGGTAAGAAGGTGAAGTGTGCAATGGTGTTTGACAAAAAACTTATCAGAGGGGTCATATCAGGTATACCGCTGACAGAATCCATAACCGATGTGATAGAAGGCATACGTAATGTTAAGGTGAAAGAGGCGAAGCGGTTGAAGACTAAAAGGGATGGTGTGTTGACAGATAGTCTTTCAATTCTGTTGACGTTTGATGAAATCAAGGTACCGGAGAAGGTGTTTATTGGATATATGTGCTATGATGTGAGGATGTATATCCCCCCACCGCTCAGATGTTTTAAGTGCCAGAAATATGGACACGTTGCAGCGGTTTGTAAAGGGAAGCTGAGGTGCAGCAAATGCAGTGGGGAGCATGAGTATGGCCAATGTGATAAAGACGACAAACTTAAATGTAGTAACTGCGGAGGCGAGCACAGTTCAGAGTATCGAGGATGTGAGGTAAGCAAGAGAATGCAAGAGGTATAGCGGATTAGAGTGACAGAAGGCATGTCATATGCGCAGGCAGCGAAGAAAGTACCACCTCCAAGGGGAGTGAGGGCAGTGCCACCAGAACAAGTGTATCGAAATGAAAGAAAAACGAAAGAGAATGATTGTAAGAAGTGTGAGAAAATTAAGGAAAATACTCTAATTGTGAGTAAAAGTGACTTTGTATTTTTCATGGCGGATGTGATCAATTGCTCAGCACAGACTGATAGTCGTACCAAGAAAATCCAAATAATTGTTGAAGCAGCTGAGAAATATTTGGGGATAGTAGGGCTGCGCTGGGAAGCAGTAATTCAAGGTTTAAAAGATATTGAGCAATCTCAGTCTCAAGAATGGAGTGCCGATACATAATGGTGTTAATAATTCTGCAGTGGAACGCCAGGAGCTTACTAGCAAATGGGCAGGAATTTAAGGGATACATTGAAAACCTAGATAGTAAGCCCAATGTAATCTGCATTCAAGAATCATGGCTATTACCAAGGCTGGATTTTGTAATTAAAGGGTACAATGCTGTAAGGATGGACAGGGAAGTAGGCAAAGGTGGGGGGGTTGTTACCTTTATAGAAAAGGGGATTCAGTACAGAGAAGTAAGGAGAGGTGAAGAGCTAGAATATGTAACAGTGGAAATATGGTTAAGAGAGGGAAAGATGAATATTATCAACTTTTACAACCCATGCAGGGCATTGCAGATGGAACAGTTAGAAGAGATGTGGAAGGATCTTAGTGGGAAGACAGTGTGGTGTGACGATTTTAATGCTCACAGTACGCTATGGGGGGACAGAGAGGATGGGAATGGAAGGGTGATAGAAGAATTTATTGAGGAAAAGGAGTTGGTCTGTTTGAATGATGGATTAGGCACAAGGGTGGATGTAGCAAGAGGGACGGAATCAGCCATTGATCTCACCTTTGTAACTACGGATATAGCAGACAGGTGTGAGTGGGAAGCAAGGAGAGATGAGACAGTGGGAAGTGACCATTACCCAATCACAACCCAGGTGGGGGTGGGAGTAGGGAAAGAACAGGAGGTAAGAGAGGAGAGATGGATTTTAGAAAAGGCGGATTGGGATAAGTTTAGACAGAGTAGCGAGGAGCTACTACTAAGGGTTGATGAAAATCTAAATGTGGAGAGTTTTAGTACAGAGGTCAGCTGCAGCATAGTCTGTGCTGCTGGGGTCGCAATACCAAAATCAAAACCTAAGGCTCCCATGAGAATTGTACCATGGTGGAATGAGGAGTGTAGAGAAGCCATAAAAGACAGAAACAGAGTGTTTAGACTCCTTAAGAGAATGCATAACTATCAGAACCTTATTGACTACAAGCGGCAGCTAACTGTAGTAAGGAAAACTGTGAGAAAGGCAAAGAGAGAATACTGGAGGAAATTTTGCAATTCTATTGGAAGGACTACCCCAGTAGAGAGAGTATGGGGTATGATCAAAAAGATGAAAGGAAATGGAAGGGCGTATGAGTACCCAGTGTTGACTGATGGTGAGAGGACCATAACTGACAGTAAGGAGAAGGCAGAAGTTATGGCAAAGACGTTGGTGAAAGTGCACAGCACAGACAACCTAAGACAAGAAGAGAAAAGAAGTAGAGAAGAAACTCTCAGACAATATGAGTTTGACACACAGGCAGGTGAAGAGGAGGAAGTGCTAAACAGAGCTTTCTCAAGATCTGAGCTTAATAGTGCCCTGAGGAAACTAGGGAAAACGGCACCAGGCAAAGACCAAATCTGCTACAGCATGCTCAAAAACTTATCAGAAAAAGGACAAGCGGTACTTCTAAAGTTGTTCAATAAAGTGTGGGAAGCAGGGAAGATCCCAACCGAGTGGAAGAAGGCTGTGATCATTCCAATTAAAAAAACAGGAAAAGATCCCAAGCAGCCTACAAGCTATAGGCCCATAGCTCTGACGTCACATATGGGTAAAACCATGGAGAGAATGGTAAACGATAGACTCAGCTACTGGGTGGAGACCAAGGGAAGGCTAGAAAGCTACCAAAGTGGGTTCAGAAAAGGAAAAGGGACAATGGACCCAGTGTTATGTCTGGAAGAAGAAATAAGGAAGGCACAGATCAATAAGGAGTCTGTAGCTGTAGTGTTTTTGGACATAGAGAAGGCTTATGACATGCTTTGGAAGGAGGGGTTGCTGATACAGTTAAACCAGATGGGGATCAAGGGGCAAATGTTTCAATGGGTGAAATCATTTCTCTCAGAAAGGTCCATAGCTGTGAGGATAAATGGAAACCTGAGTGAGTGTTACCCTGTGGAAAATGGAACACTGCAGGGTAGCATAATTAGCCCGTTATTGTTTTCTATCATGATTAATAGCATGTTCAAGGACATAAAAAACCTAGCAGGTGTTGCGTTGTTTGCTGATGATGGGGCAATCTGGAAAAGAGGAAGGAATATACAGTATATAACTAAGAAAATGCAACAGGCACTTGATATAGTGCAGGAGTGGGCAATCAAATGGGGCTTTAGGATTTCAGAGGACAAAACAAAATCCATATTATTTACAAAAAAGAGGACAAGTGGGGAATTTAAGTTGAGGCTGGCTGGCAAAGACGTGGAAAGGGTTGAAGCCTTCAAATGCCTGGGGCTTTGGTATGACCGGCAACTTACGTGGAATATTCACATTGACAAGATGGTGGACAAATGCAAAAGGGTGCTCAATGTAATGAGGTGCCTGTGTGGAGTGGACTGGGGAGCATCCAGAGCAGCGCTAAGCAGCATTTACACAGGACTGATAAGATCAGTGTTTGATTATGGCTGCATGGCGTATGGGTCAGCTGCGAAGACATCGCTTAGGCGATTAGATGTCGTCCACAACCAAGCCCTTAGGATTTGCTGTGGGGCGAAAAAGACAACACCAGTAGCCGCACTACAAGTTGAGATGGGGGAGATGCCCCTCCATCTGAGGAGAGACCAACTAGCACTGGTGTACTGGGCAAATTTGAGGGGGCATAGTGAAACACACATGGCACAATCAGTGTTGATGCATAGCCAAGAAAGGGAGAGAGAGGCTAAGAGCTTTGGATGGACCATTGGGCAAAAGGTGGACGAGATGGAGCTCAGCACAGTTTGTGTATCCCCCATAGTAGTGCTCCCTGCAGTACCACCATGGATGTATGATGACCTTAAGGTAGACCTATGGTTGCTTGAGAAGAGACAAGAGGATGAAATAGATAGCAGCATAGTTATGTGGTACATGAGGGAAACATACACAGAGTCACTACAAATCTACACTGATGCATCAAAGAAGGATGAAAAGGTGGGGGTGGCCTATGGGATTTTTCCCTTGGGATGGCCCTATGCCATCCCAAGGGAAAAAGTGGATGTGGCAAAAAGAATCAGTAACAGCTTGGCAGTGTATACAGCTGAATTGATGGCAATATGGTTGGCGCTACAGTGGGTGGAGGATAACAGGCCACAGAGGGTTGTGATTGCGTCTGACTCAAGCTCAGCACTCATGAGCTTAAAAAATGTACAGTCTGAGTCAAGGCAAGACATCATTTTTGAAATTGTACATATGGGAAATAACTTGAGGAAGGCTGGGGTTGAAATCACATTTCTATGGGTACCAGCACACAGGTGTCAAAGGAAATGAGTTGGCTGACACACTTGCCAAGGAGGCCTTAAAAAAGGAAGAAACTGACATTGAAGTGCTATATAGTAAGGCTGAGGTTAAAAGTATTGTCAAGGCCAGGACAAGAAGTAAGTGGCAGAGCATGTGGAATGCTGGGGACACTGGAAGGCAGTACTATGCCATTCAAAACCAAGTGGGAAGAGCCAGGAGCACAAGCAGGGAGAAAAAGGTGGAGGATGTGTTCTCCAGAATGCGTTTTGGACACACAGCACTTAACAGCACACTATACAGGATTAAGAAACATGATGATGGAACCTGTGAGTGCAGTGACAGCCAGGAGACCGTAGAACATGTTCTTGTATACTGTCCAAAATACAGTGCTGACAGGGAGGTGCTTATAAGGCACCTACAGAGGGAAAAAGTGGTGTTTAATGTCCAGAACATGCTGCAGTTAAGCACAGGAGAGGTGTGTTTCAACCACCTATGTAGGTTTTTAAAAAACACAGGCCTAATTAACAAAATGTAGCTGGAAATCTAAGTGATTTCTCTTCCTTTTATAATTTTTTTTTCTTTTCTTTTTTTGTTAAGAATTGTGGGTGGTAGATATTCTTGTTCCACACTCCAGTCCAGAGGTGGCGGTAATGCACCAACAAAGCTGGTTGCCAACCGCCATAAAACCCTAAGAAGAAGAAGAAGAAGAAGAAAACAAACGGTCCAGCCAATCACATAGCGTGACGTCACTAGCAAGCGCCGGAGCCCAAGCCAATCTGTAGATCTGATACCTACACCGAATCGATACGGCATCATCATTATAATATGATGTATCTTGTTTGATATGTGGAGTAGAAAGACAATATTGTGATGTCTTTATTGTGTTTTGGGGTGAATGTGACTGAAAAAAAATGGTACAAACGTTCACGTTTTGTTAACCATTGTTTTGGGAAATTTGATTGAATAAATTACTTTTTTTTTGTAAGGCAACCTCGTTTTTTCCATACTCTTACCAGTCTTAGCAGCTTGTAAAAACAATGTTATTTACTGCTTTATATAAAGAAATACAATTAATATTATGCAGAATTTAGTTCAGCCTTTTGGTCCGGCCCTCCACAAAATTTTTTGTTTCTCATGTGGCCCCATGGAAAAAATAATTGCCCACCCCTGCCCTAGTGTGATAAATTCATTCTATTATGATGCATTTTTTCATAAAAATGTCGTCTGAGCATCTTTTTAACTTGTTTTAAGTGTAACACAGGCCCAGCCAAGCCATAAAACAAAACTCTGATACTTCAGAGTTACTGCAAAGTTGCAAAAGGTTATGTACAGTCACTTTTTTAACCTCCTAACTGGCCAGAAAATAATACAATCAATGAATTTTTGTGTATTATTTTTTGGCACCTGAATAAAAATAACCCTAGAGTCCATTTTTTCCATTTTTTAAATGTAAAATGTAAAAAATAAATGCTACAATTAATTATCTCATCTCATCTCATTATCTCTAGCCGCTTTATCCTGTTCTACAGGGTCGCAGGCAAGCTGGAGCCTATCCCAGCTGACTACGGGCGAAAGGCGGGGTACACCCTGGACAAGTCGCCAGGCCATCACAGGACTGACACATAGACACAGACAACCATTCACACTCACATTCACACCTACGCTCAATTTAGAGTCACCAGTTAACCTAACCTGCATGTCTTTGGACTGTGGGGGAAACCGGAGCACCCGGAGGAAACCCACGCGGACACGGGGAGAACATGCAAACTCCACACAGAAAGGCCCTCGCCGGCCCCGGGGCTCGAACCCAGGACCTTCTTGCTGTGAGGCGACAGCGCTAACCACTACACCACCGTGCCGCCCACAATTAATTATATTATTTTTTAAATCAATATTTATTTTCCCACGTTTGAACCCTTCATTGCCAAACTGCCCAACAGATTTTCACATCATTTATTATAGTTATTATAATTATTCTTTTACTGATTCACTTATTTCCAGCTTTAATTGCTTACTGTGTATATCGTATATACATACAGTGCCAGTCAAAAGTTTGTACACCCCTACTCTACTCATTCATAGGTTTTTCTGTATTTTGTATTTGCTACAGTGTAGAACAACACTGAGGACATCAAAACTATGAAATAACATCTGTAACATATACGGAATTATGTGGTAAACAACAAATTGTTTATATATATATAAAAAACATTTGTTTGATATTTCAGATTCTTCAAAATAGCCAGCGTTTACTTGGTTGATGATTCTTTGTACACTATTGGCATTATCTTAACCAGCTTTATGAGGTAGTCACCTGGAATGGTTTTCAGTTAACAGCTGTGCCTTGTCAAAAGTTAATTAGTGGGCGAGTTTCTTTCTAGTTGTGTTTGAGATCAAACAATAAATAGTAAATAATACGAAAGACGCGCTGAACACCTGAAAGGCTACCAAAACTTCATTATATACCGGTACTCTTCACGCATATTTACAAGAAAAACAAACAAACCAACGGACATCAAAAAACTGGAAAAGAGACACATCGGAGATGTAAAACTTCCGCACTAGTGAGTGACTGTGACAATTTGTACACAAACATGGCCGCCAGGTTTGCTTTATTAAAAGCAGAAGGTTTAAAGAGGCAGATGCGCTGAATACCTGAAAGGCTACCAAAACTTCACTGGATATTCTTCATGCATATTTACAAGAGAAAAACATACCAACAGACATCAAAAAACTGGAAAAGAGAGCAATAGCGGAAATGTTGTCAAAGTTCGACTTGGAGGTGAGGAAAAGTGATGGAGACTTACAAGAGGACTTCACTTGTGGACTTCACTCAGCAAAGCCCTTTTGTTTTGAACAACTGCAGTGTAACAATTAATTACGACCAACAGTAACTTTGAACTTGAACTGTCAACCTGGATATAGCTTGGATATAAGTTGGGTTGTTGTTCAGGCTTTTTGGACTTGTACCATTTTTATTGTTAGAACTTTGACTTTGTACAGCACATTGGATTGACAGAAGATTGAATTACATTAGATCAGAATCAGCTCAGAATTTACCCCCCTTTTACAAAAAGTTAAGATCGGAAGTTACCCTCCTGTTCTTAACTTTTTGCAAAATCTATAATTGTTCCATTGAATGTGTATGTATAATAATAATAATAATAATAATAATAGCTGTCTTTTTTGCGGTATATCAGATATATTCCATTCAGCTACTTGTCTTCGACTCGTTCAGTATCATGCTAGCTGAATGGAATATATCTGATATGAAAAAAGCCAGCCAATATTATTTAAATAATAACCTTAAATTTGTCTCAGTTATTATTCATCGATATTCACTTCACCTTCGGCGAATAATTGTTAAATAACTGAAAAGTGTATGCCATGTCCCCCTTAAGTATAGTTTCTCTGTACTTTATTCACGACTGCTTTTGAGATAATTCCAGACTGATAACATGGGCATTGACGACATCATAACCAGCCTTCACTGGAAATTTGGTAAATGTCTTTATTATCAGAATTAATTATTTGGTTATTGTGTGGGCCAGCGCGTCTAGCTGACCTCTTACATCATACAACAAAGCACATCAAATAAATAGAAATGTCAGGCATTACAGAAGGTTGATTTAAAAAAAAAAGTGTGTTTCCAAGCCAATAAAGACAGTTTAGGCTTTACAGTAGAAAATCCTGAAATGTATCCATTTTATGAACCAAATGTATGTTTGTGGGTTTGTTTGTTTTTTACTTGTCGTAATTATACCTTCATCTTTAATCTGCTGTCAGATTCTGACTTTTATAGGCATTCAGATAGGATTAAGTTGTTCAGATGGGAACACCAAAAAAACAAAAAAAAAACCCACCCTTTGCCAGGTAACCAGTGCTCACTCTTGAATAATGGGTTCAGGTGTCTGTGCCAACCATACACTGACTGATCTGACGTGTCTGCCTCTCATTCAGATATCTTATTTTCACATTCATGATGGCACATAAATGCCATGACAGGAAATTGCTGGAGGCAGAAGAGCACGAAAAGACTTGGATCCTGATACTTATGTTAATAAAGTTGGTAAAGAGTGGAAAACTGACTGTGTATTTTAGATAGATAGATAGATAGATAGATAGATAGATAGATAGATAGATAGATAGATAGATAGATAGATAGATAGATAGATAGATAGATAGATAGATAGAACCCCAATTCCAAAAAAGTTGGGACAAAGTACAAATTGTAAATTAAAATGGAATGCAATGATGTGGAAGTTTCAAAATTCCATATTTTATTCAGAATAGAACATAGATGACATATCAAATGTTTAAACTGAGAAAATGTATCATTTAAAGAGAAAAATTAGGTGATTTTAAATTTCATGACAACAACACATCTCAAAAAAGTTGGGACAAGGCCATGTTTACCACTGTGAGACATCCCCTTTTCTCTTTACAACAGTCCGTAAACGTCTGGGGACTGAGGAGACAAGTTGCTCAAGTTTAGGGATAGGAATGTTAACCCATTCTTGTCTAATGTAGGATTCTAGTTGCTCAACTGTCTTCGGTCTTTTTTGTCGTAGCTTCCGTTTTATGATGCGCCAAATGTTTTCTATGGGTGAAAGATCTGGACTGCAGGCTGGCCAGTTCAGTACCCGGACCCTTCTTTTACGCAGCCATGATGCTGTAATTGATACAGTATGTGGTTTGGGATTGTCATGTTGGAAAATGCAAGGTCTTCCCTGAAAGAGATGTCGTCTGGATGGGAGCATATGTTGCTCTAGAACCTGGATATATCTTTCAGCATTGATGGTGTCTTTCCAGATGTGTAAGTTGCCCATGCCACACGCACTAATGCAACCCCATACCATCAGAGATGCAGGCTTCTGAACTGAGCGCTGATAACAACTTGGGTTGTCTTTCTCCTCTTTAGTCTGAATGACACGGCGTCCATGATTTCCATAAAGAACTTCAAATTTTGATTCGTCTGACCACAGAACAGTTTTCCACTTTGCCACAGTCCATTTTAATCCTTTGATGCAAAACATGGGTCAAAAGTGACCTGGCTGAGTTTTTATCTTCTATATCTTTGCAATAAATTAATTCCATCATTCAGTATTCAAGGTATTCCTCAATTAACTTGTTTTTGATCATCATACATCCTTATTTTATTTTTTCCTTTCTTACTTTTTGAATAAAAACCCTTTTTGTATCACTACCCTTCTAATGCACAACATAGATCAAAAACGACCTGCATTCATTTTCCAGGTTATTTCATGTATGGCTGAGTGTTTCTATGATCTCATCTCATTATCTCTAGCCGCTTTATCCTTCTACAGGGTCGCAGGCAAGCTGGAGCCTATCCCAGCTGACTACGGGCGAAAGGCGGGGTACACCCTGGACACATCGCCAGGTCATCACAGGGCTGACACATAGACACAGACAACCATTCACACTCACATTCACACCTACGGTCAATTTAGAGTCACCAGTTAATCTAACCTGCATGTCTTTGGACTGTGGGGGAAACCAGAGCACCCGGAGGAAACCCACACGGACACGGGGAGAACATGCAAACTCCGCACAGAAAGGCCCTCGCCGGCCACGGGGCTCAAACCTGGACCTTCTTGCTGTGAGGCGACAGCGCTAACCACTACACCACCATGCCGCCCCTGTTTCTATGATATACTTTTGAAATAAATTCATTTTGTCATTTACTTTTCCAAATATGCAGTAAATATCTTGTTTTTGTTTCACACAAATCATCATTTTTATTTTTCCTTTCTTAAGTTATGAACAAGCACAGCTTTTGTAATTCTGCATCAAGTTTACACACATGGGTCAGAAACGACCCGCATGCATTTACTCCAGCGTTTGGTGGGAACTGTGAATTGTGCTTGTGTCAGACATTTCACAGCTCAGCACAGCACCCTTTGCCCATCTAATACATGCAAGTAATGTTTTTCAATTGTTCTAACATTACCTTAGAAAAAAATTGATTATGTTTAGGTTCCCTTGAGAGTGAGTAGATTACTCGTCAGAAAGTTACAAGTAATTACTATTAGCTACCGAGCTGTTGACATATTCTACTTTAGTTAGCTAATTTTATTGTAGTTGGCTTAGCTAACGACATAGTTAATAAATAAATAACTGGCCCCATTCACTGCTAAAGTAATTACTTGATACAAATTATTATTATAGTATTAAGACATTTAATTTTAAATCACACTTGGATGACCCATGTGTAGTAATATAAAACATATTTTGTTCATAAAGTAGGAAAGAAAAAATTAAGTTAATGATTTGTGGTAATTAAAAACAAGATATTTAAGAATACTTGGAATATTCAATCATTAAATAAATTGATTTCAAAAGATAGAGCAAAGAAAAACTCAGTCAGCATGAAATAACCTGGAAAATGAATGTGGGTCATTTTTGACCCATGTTGTGCATTAGAAGGGGTGTGCATATGTTTTGCATCAAAGGATTAAATGAGCCTTGGCCCAGAGAAGACGTCTGCGCTTCTGGATCATGTTTAGATACGGCTTCTTCTTTGAACTATAGAGTTTTAGCTGGCAACGGCGGATGGCACGGTGAATTGTGTTCACAGATAATGTTCTCTGGAAATATTCCTGAGCCCATTTTGTGATTTCCAATACAGAAGCATGCCTGTATGTGATGCAGTGCCGTCTAAGGGCCCGAAGATCACGGGCACCCAGTATGGTTTTCCGGCCTTCACCCTTACGCACAGAGATCCTTCCAGATTCTCTGAATCTTTTGATGATATTATGCACTGTAGATGATGATATGTTCAAACTCTTTGCAATTTTACACTGTCGAACTCCTTTCTGATATTGCTCCACTATTTGTGGGCGCAGAATTAGGGGGATTGGTGATCCTCTTCCCATCTTTACTTCTGAGAGCCGCTGCCACTCCAAGATGCTCTTTTTATACCCAGTCATGTTAATGACCTATTGCCAATTGACCTAATGAGTTGCAATTTGGTCCTCCAGCTGTTCCTTTTTTGTACCTTTAACTTTTCCAGCCTCTTATTGCCCCTGTCCCAACTTTTTTGAGATGTGTTGCTGTCATGAAATTTCAAATGAGCCAATATTTGGCATGAAATTTTAAAATGTCTCACTTTCGACATTTGATATGTTGTCTATGTTCTATTGTGAATACAATAGCAGTTTTTGAGATTTGTAAATTATTGCATTCCGTTTTTATTTACAATTTGTACTTTGTCCCAACTTTTTTTGGAATTGGGGTTGTAGATAGAACTTTATTGATCCCTTTGGGTGGGTTCCCTCAGGGAAATTAAAATTCCAGCAGCATCATTACAGGATAAACAGAGAATAGAAAATAGAGAAAACTTCTAGATAAATTAAGTATTAGCATATACAAATGCATAAATGAAGGAAATAAATGTAGTAAATGGAAGGAAAACAGCATAATTCCATGGCATATTTTATTTTTGATCATCTTCCATGTCATGTGACCTTCTAATATACAGATACATGATTCAGTTGTACTGTTATTTTGAATATTCAGCATGAAAATCCATGACTTCAAAAAAGTTGCACAGGAAATACATAGGTTTTAATAGAAATAATTTACAAGTAAAGAATAAAATGCATGGTAGTTTGCTGTTACAGGAAAATAATCAATGACAGGATGGTGTGATGAGACAGAATTACTGCTACCACTTTAAAGCGAGGGAGCCTTTCGATTTCATAAAATTGGTGAAATTTAGTTCCTTCTGAAATGTGGTCTTTGTGATATATGTTTATTTTTGTAATATCTCACAAAATATCAGGCTGTTCTGTGGCTGGGAAGTTATTTAATTTGAGGGGATTAAAGCAAATAATGTGCATGAAATCATTCGCTTCGTGCAGTCAAGCAGACAGAGGAAGTCCGTGTGTGTGTGCATGCGCAGGTTTATCTTCTTCTTTTGGGTTTTACGGCAGCTGGCATCCACAGTGTTGCATTACTGCCATCTACAGGTTTACCTTTGACTGTGCACTCACAGTTCCATCATTCTGTCACTAAACGAACAGCTGATCACACCAAGGTGCTCGCTGAGCGCCGATATTTTTTAGTTTGGTCCTGCATTTCCTCATCTCATCTCCTCTAGCCGCTTTATCCTTCTACAGGGTCGTAGGCAAGCTGGAGCCTATCCCAGCTGACTATGGGCGAAAGGCGGGGTACACCCTGGACAAGTCGCCAGGTCATCACAGGGCTGACACATAGACACAGACAACCATTCACACTCACATTCACACCTACGGTCAATTTAGAGTCACCAGTTAACCTAACCTGCATGTCTTTGGACTGTGGGGGAAACTGGAGCACCCGGAGGAAACCCACGCAGACACGGGGAGAACATGCAAACTCCGCACAGAAAGGCCCTCGCCGGCCACGGGGCTCGAACCCGAACCTTCTTGCTGTGAGGCGACAGCGCTAACCACTACACCACCATGCCGCCCCCTGCATTTCCTTTCCTTCGAATATAACATAACATTTTTTCTTCTCGCTTTCCATTACTTTAGTCGGTCTTTCAAATTTCATTCGCACACTCAAATCCTCCATTTTTCTCTCCTGTTTCAAATTTGTATCCCACAATGCCTTCGAACGGGGAAAGCCCACCACATGATTCAAGACGTAGTATCTTGAATTGGGTCATGGTGAAGCAGGAAAAAATAGCCAAGAATTTAGGGCCAAAAGGCCCTAAATTCATTAATTGCTCTATTTAAAAAAAAAACCTAACAAAATTGGAAGTCTGTGATTCAAATTCAGTAGCTTTCAGTCCACTAAACAAAAATAACTGGGTGTCAAGGAAAATTCTTTTTATGACCTACATTTGAAAAATCTGAAAGGTGGTCTAGCTTTAAGATTTATTCATTTTCAATAACAGCACGCCATATTTATCAATTTACAGTTATATTTAATATTGTGAAATGTCCATGAAACTACTTAGTTCCTGTTATCACTTAGAGAGAATATAAAAAGTTTACACACCCGTGTTAAAATTGCAGGTTTTTGTGATGTAAAAATAAAACCAATGTAAATCATGGCAGATCTTTTCGATCTTTAATGTGATATACTGTAGTATCCAATATAAACACATCAATACATTTTAAGAGGGAAAAGGGAAAAAAATGAACAACAAGCTGGTTGCATAAGTGTAAACACCCTTTTACAATAGGGCGTATAATAGTTTTGTGGCAGCGGGGGCGTGGTCAAGCGCCGGTCTGTGACAGGAGGGCGGAGTCAGGGAAGGTAAGTGGCAGAATCACTACACCTGATGTCAATTAACCTGTGTTTGTGTGTCTTCCCAGTGACCGCGCCCTATATAAAGAGAGAGAGAGCAGAGGAAGAGAGTTCTCTCCTGAACCAGATACTTGTGTGTGTGTGTGTGTGTGTATGTATGTATGGAAGAGAGTGTTTTTGCATCTGAAAAGAGCAAAATAAAAAGAGTTATGGAACTTTATTCTGGCCTGTCGTCTTTCTGTGCTCCTCCCCCTCCTACGAACCACCACAGTAGTGCTGAAACCCGGGACGGAGCACAGGAACAGAACAGCCCCATGGAGTCCTCCCCCTTCGCAGACCTGGTCCACGCCCTCGCCATGGCCCAGCAGAGCCAGCACCAGGCGCTAGTCACCCTCCGGAAGGAACAAGAGCGCCGGTTAGAGGCCCTGGTGCTGGCGCAGCAGGAAGATCGACGGGAATTCCGGCACCTCCTCGCATCGGCGGGGTCCACCATCTCCATCGCCGCGGGCCCTTCTTCCCTCATCCTAGCCAAGATGGGCCCGCAAGACGACCCCAAGGCCTTCCTCACGCTCTTTGAGCAGACAGCAGAGGCCTCGGGCTGGCCGGTGGAACAGCGAGCGGCGCGCCTCCTCCCCCTGCTAATGGGCGAGGCACAGCTGGCTGCACTACAGCTCCCCGCCGACCGCCGGCTGGCCTACGCGGACCTTCGCCGGGCCGTCCTCCAGAGGGTGGGGCGCACCCCCGAACAACAGCGACAGCGCTTCTGTGCTCTGCAGCTGGAGGAAGTCAGCCGGCCGTTCACGTTTGGCCAGCAACTCTGGGACGCCTGCTGGCGGTGGTTGAGGGCCAACAACCGCGACGCAGAGGGAATCCTCGATCAGGTGGTGCTGGAGCAGTTCATCGGCCGCCTGCCAGAAGGAACCGCGGAGTGGGTCCAGTGCCACCGCCCGGCGTCACTGGATCAGGCCATCGAGTTGGCAGAGGACCATTTGGCAGCTGTCCCGACGGCAGGACAGCAGACATCCTCTTCTCTCCTCTCCTCTCTCTCTCTCTCTCTCTACCCCTCTTTCCTCCTGTGTCTCATCCTCGCCCCGTTTCCCCACCGCGGAGGCGTTGGCCGGCCCCACCCCAGCCAGCCTGTCGCACCCGCGGTGCCCTCCCATTTTTCCCTTCTGTGTCTGTCTCTTCCCCCCCTCAGGTGAGTGAGCCCCAGGGCGCCGGTGCAGAGAGGAAGCCCGGGCCGGTTCGCTGGCGCTGCGGGGAGCCGGGCCACCTCCAACAGCAGTGTTCGGCAATGGAAGTGGGCATGGTGATTTGGATCCCCGATGCGCCAGGAGCTGCCCTCAATCGGGCCGGAGCGTATCGCATACCGGTGAGTATCCAAGGGGATACATCTCAGGCGTTGGTGGATTCTGGTTGTAATCAGACCTCAATTCACCAAAGCCTGGTGCAAGACGAGGCATTGGGGGGAGCACAATTGGTGAAGGTGTTGTGTGTGCACAGGGATGTTCACAACTACCCTTTAGTTTTGGTCCACATTCTTTTCCGAGGGGAAAAATTTATAGTGAAGGCGGCGGTTAATCCTCGCCTTACCCACTCGTTAATTTTGGGGACTGATTGGCCGGGATTTCGAGATTTAATGACACACTTAGTGAAGAGTGGGTCCTGCCATTTAACAGGGGGAGGTCCCAGTGTCACTTTGGCGGGAGCAGCTGTCACAGAGCCATCTATGTCATCTCCGCGTCAGAGTGAGGAGCCGCTGGCCCCTCCTCTCTCTGTTGGGGAATCCCTCGCGGATTTCCCATTAGAGCAATCGCGAGATGAGACTCTGCGGCATGCGTTTGACCAAGTGAGAGTAATCGATGGTCAAACGCTCCAGCCGAATGCCACCCTGTCCTTCCCCTACTTCGTGATTATGAAGGATAGATTATACCGAGTGACGCAGGACACTCAAACTAAAGAGCGAGTCACGCAGCTTTTGATTCCGAAGAGCCACCGGGAATTGGTATTCCAGGCGGCTCACTTTAATCCCATGGCTGGACACTTAGGGCAGGATAAAACACTAGCCCGAATAATGGCCCGATTCTATTGGCCGGGGATTCGCGGTGATGTCCGTAGGTGGTGTACAGCGTGTCTCGAATGCCAGTTAGTAAATCCAGTGGCCATTCCAAAAGCGCCTTTGCGCCCTCTACCGTTAATCGAGACCCCGTTCGAAAAAATTGGGATGGATCTCGTCGGGCCATTAGATCGGTCAGCACGAGGGTACCGCTTTATATTAGTTCTAGTGGACTATGCAACGGGATACCCGGAAGCAGTGCCTCTTCGCAATATCTCAGCACGCAGTATTGCAGAGGCACTCTTCCGCGTTATCTCCTGAGTTGGAATCCCCAAAGAGATTCTGACTGACCAAGGCACCTCGTTTATGTCACGTACCCTGAACGAACTGTATAGGTTGTTGGGTATTAAGCCGATCCGCACCAGCGTGTATCACCCACAAACAGACGGTTTAGTTGAACGGTTCAACTGCACCCTCAAGAACATAATTAAAAAATTCGTAAGTGAGGACGCATGTAATTGGGATAAATGGCTCAAACCCTTGCTCTTTGCAGTGCGAGAGGTCCCCCAAGCCTCCACGGGGTTCTCCCCGTTTGAACTGTTATACGGGCATAAGCCACGTGGCATTCTAGATGTGCTGCGTGAAAATTGGGAGGAGGGACCTTCACCAAGTAAAAACGAAATCCAATACGTTATTGACCTGCATGCAAAACTCCACACACTCATGCACCTAACTCAGGAGAATTTGCGGCAGGCCCAAGAATGACAGACCCGCCTGTACGACAAGGGTACGCGCCTTAGGGAGTTCGCACTGGGAGATAAAGTACTCATACTGTTGCCCACATCGAGCTTCAAATTGGTCGCCAAGTGGCAAGGACCCTTTGAGGTCACATGGCGAGTCGGGGACATTGACTATGAGGTGAGGCGAGCGGATAGGGGTGGGGCGCTACAGATTTACCACCTCAACCTGCTCAAACTCTGGAACGAGGAGGTCCCTATGGTGTTGTTGTCGGTGGTTCCGGAGAAGGTGGAGCTGGGGCCGGAGGTTCAAAAGGGAACATTGGCATCACGTACCTCTCCGGTCCCCTGTGGAGACCACCTGTCCCCGACCCAACTCGCAGAGGTTGCCCACCAAGTTTTCGGACGTGTTCTCGCCCCTGCCCGGCCACACCACCCTCATAGAGCACCACACTGAGACGCCCGTGGGGTGGTAGTGCGTAGCCGCCCTTACAGGCTACCCAAACACAAGAAAAAAGTGGTTCGGGAAGAACTCAAGGCCATGCTCGAGATGGGCATCATCGAGGAGTCCCACAGTGACTGGAGCAGCCCAGTGGTCTTGGTTCCCAAGGCCGACGGGTCGGTCCGGTTCTGTGTGAACTACAGAAAAGTCAACGCAGTGTCTAAATTCGACGCGTACCCAATTCCTCGTATTGATGAGTTGCTCGATCGGCTAGGCACGGCTCGCTTTTACTCGACGCTGGACTTGACAAAGGGTTATTGGCAGATCCCCTTGACTCCATTATCCCGAAAAAAAAACGGTCTTTTCCACACCGTTCGGCTTACACCAGTTTGTCACACTTCCTTTTGGGCTGTTTGGGGCACCTGCTAGGTTTCAGCGGCTGATGGACAGGGTCCTCCGCCCCCATGCCACCTATGCGGCCGCATACCTCGACGATATCATTATTTATAGTAATGACTGGCAGTGGCACTTACAACACCTGAGGGCCGTCCTTAGGTCGCTGAGGCGAGCGGGTCTCACAGCCAACCCAAAGAAGTGTGCAATTGGGCGGGTGGAAGTACGGTATCTGGGCTTCCACTTGGGCAACGGGCAGGTGCGTCCCCAAATTAACAAGACAGCAGCAATTGCGGCCTGCCTGAGGCCCAAGACCAAAAAGGGGGTGAGACAGTTCCTGGGGCTGGCTGGCTACTATCGTAGGTTTATACCTAATTATTCGGACATTACCAGCCCGTTGACTGATCTCACTAAAAAGGGGGCACCAGATCCGGTCCAGTGGACGGAGCAATGCCAGTGGGCTTTCTCTGAGGTAAAGGCTGCACTGTGCGGGGGGCCACTGTTACACTCCCCTGACTTTTCTCTCCCTTTTATATTACAGACGGATGCGTCGGACAGAGGGCTGGGGGCCGTGTTGTCCCAGGAGGTGGAGGGGGAGAACCGTCCAGTGCTGTACATCAGCTGAAAGCTGTCAGTACGCGAGGGGCGTTACAGCACGATTGAAAAGGAGTACCTTGCGATCAAGTAGGCAGTCCTCGCCCTCCACTACTACCTGCTGGGATGCCCTTTCGCCCTCTGTTCGGACCACACGCCCCTCCAGTGGCTCCACCGCATGAAGGATGCCAACGCGCGGATCACCTGTTGGTATCTGGCACTCCAACCCTTCAACTTCAAAGTGATCCACAGGCCAGGGGCGCAGATGGTTGTGGCGGACTTTCTCTCCCGTCAAGGGGGGGGGGGGGGGGGAGTCGGCTGCATGCTGGACGGCTGCCCGGCCTGAGTCGGGCGGTGGGGGTATGTGGCAGTGGGGGCGTGGTCAAGCGCTGGTCTGTGACAGGAGGGCGGAGTCAGGGAAGGTAAGTGGCAGAATCACTACACCTGATGTCAATTAACCTGTGTTTGTGTGTCTTCCCAGTGACCGCGCCCTATATAAAGAGAGAGAGAGCAGAGGAAGAGAGCTCTTTCCTGAACCAGATACTTGGGTGTGTGTGTGTATATGTATGTATGGAAGAGAGTGTTTTTGCATCTGAAAAGAGCAAAATAAAAAGAGTTATGGAACTTTATTCTGGCCTGCCGTCTTTCTGTGCTCCTCCCCCTCCTACGAACCTCCACAAGTTTGTTACTATATAATGCTTGCAATACAACACTCGTTCTTTTTTTTGTTGGCAGGGTAAGAGCCTACCAACTTCTTGCTTTGGCAATTTTATTTCACTCTTCCTTACAAAAATGCTCAAGATCTATCAAACTGCAAGAGAATCAACCATGTGACAGCCTTCTTCAAGCCATTTCAAAGGTTTTAGATAAAATTTAGGATTTAGAAAACATTGATCTTTCTTTGACTTGCATCATACTGGAAGGTGAAACTTTTCAGCTGTCTAACAGAAGCTTGCAAGGTTGGTGTCAAAACAAATTGGTATTTGGAGCTATCCATTATTCCTTCTATGTTGAATAGCACACCATTCCCACCTGAAGAGAAGCTGCTCTATAGCACGATGCCGCCACCACCATGTTTCACCATAGGACGACATATCAGGTGAAAATTCAAATTCAGTCCAAATTGCTTGAAACTCAAGTCAAGTCAAGTTTATTTGTATAGCGCTTTTAACAATAAACATTGTCGCAAAGCAGCTTTACAGAATTTGAATGACTTAAAACATGAGCTAATTTTATCCCTAATCTATCCCCAATGAGCAAGCATGCGGCGATGGTGGCAAGGAAAAACTCCCTCAGACGACATGAGGAAGAAACCTCTAGAGGAACCAGACTCAAAAGGGAACCCATCCTCATTTGGGCAACAACAGACAGCATGACTATAACATTAACAGTTTTAACATGAAGTCAGTTTCGTTGATGTTATAAACTCTTCATTGATGGAAACTTGAGTGCAAAACTGTTCATGACAACTGCAGTCCTAAAGTTAGCAAGTCAACTGTAGTCCTCAGCCATAAAAGCATTATTGTCAGAGTCCAGAGCGTCCTCCAGGTGTAACTTTCAACTGTCCTCATGGGGCCATCCTCCACAGGAGCAATGCGATAAGACTCCAACCAGACACAGGGCACCAGGATGGATCAAGCAGGTCCGAGGGGCAGAAGAGGTCAGCATCTCGATCCCAGGACCGACATGTAACTCAGAGGGACAGATTGGGGGGGGGGGAACACAGGTTGTTAGGTATGCCCTAAAAATGACACAAGTATTAAGTCTGTGTGGTAGGCTCGCAGAGACGAGAGTCTTGACATCAGGCATAATACACAACAATGGCATGTTAATATGGTTAAAAAATATCATGACCTGCTCTGGCTGGATGCTTGATTGGGTGATGGGAGCACACTCCTCAGCAATGATGGGATGCAGATGGGACCCTTAGGGCTGGCCAAGACAATTTAGTTACATTTCACTGGGTCTGGGACATGCGACAGAATGTCTGACGGCCGATTCCCTGCAGGCTACGATAGCCAGTCGAGGTCTCCACCCTCTCCACCAAAAGATTTCCTGTTGACTCCATGTAACTCAAAGGGACAGATTTGGGGGGAGGAGGGGAGAGAGAGAGAGGGAAAGAAAACACAGGTTGTTAGGTATGCCCAATGTCACCTGAATAAGTAGGAACAGTATACATATTGCACCGAGTACAACTGTAAACTGCCACTGTGTATGAAATGCACTATATAAATAAACTTTCCTTGCCTTACAAGCAGGGACTCCAGCAACTAACTATGACAGCATAACTAAAAGGGGAGAGCCAGAAGGTAACACAGCCATGAGGGAGCCCCGGGACATAAAGCAGCAGCCACTACACCGTCAACAAACTCGAGTGAGCAAGCAAGTGGGGACTGACAGCATCCATACATCCCAGTTTACCAAAACACTCTGTCTGAGGACCCTCCAGATCTACACCTTTACCTCATAAACACCATTAACAAAAGGCTTGACTAAACAGATATGTTTTCAGCCTAGACTTAAACACTGAGACTGTGTCTGATTCCCGAACATTACTTGGAAGGCTGGTCCATAACTGTGGGGCTTTGTAAGAAAAGGCTCTGCCCCCTGATGTAGCCTTCACTATATGAGGTACCAGCAGATAGCCTGCACCTTTTGATCTAAGTAGGCATGGCGGGTCATAGAGGACCAGAAGGTCACTCAGGTACTGTGGTGCGAGACCATTTAGTGCTTTAAAGGTCAATAGTAGTATTTTATAATCAATACGAAATTTGATTGGGAGCCAGTGCAGTGTGGATAAGACAGGCGTGATGTGGTCATATTTTCTAGTTCTAGTAAGGGCTCTTGCTGCTGCATTTTGAACTAACTGGAGCTTGTTTATGCACTTATTGGAACATCCAGACAGTAAGGCATTACAATAATCCAACCTGGAGGTAACAAAAGCATGAACTAGTTTTTCCGTGTCATGTAATGACATTAAATTTCTTATCTTAGCAATATTTCTAAGATGAAAGAAAGCTATCCATCTGAGTTTCCCAAAAGCATTGCAGCACAAAGATCATTGTTAAATGGTAGAGCAAGCAGCACAATGAATGCTCTCTCTCCTTGTTAAGATGCTCTTAGCATTAAGAGGCTTTTGGGAAACCCACTGCTGATCTTTATTTGGGGTTCATCAGAATCACTCAATATAGACAAGTGGATGATGACTACTTTTGAACTATTGTTGGTGGTTTAAAAGGGTTTTTTCCCCTCTAAAGCAATTCTATTTGTTATTCATTGAATTTTGTTGGTTGCGTTTTTTTATTTCCTCTGTATTTACTTCAGTATTTGCATGTTTACTTGAAGAAAGAATGCCTGTACTTTTACCTCCACTGGTAATCAAACCGCCCAAGAGTATCTGAAAAGCTAATGACTTGAGCAAACATGCTAAATAAAGCAAGTGTAGATTAACTCCTCATTCTGCTCATTTGACAGCAAGAAGAACAAGTCTGGAAAGGTTATGTTCGAAGAAACATCAAGCTATTAGGCTGCTATCCATTTGCAATATTATACCAATGCACTCCTGACACTGTTGCCCTTGCCTCAGGTGTATACGCAGTACCAAACTTGATTAATGTTACTGCCAACATTCCGTGCACAAACACAAGTAATGAAATACATGTAAATACCTGCTTTCTGAAAAGACAAGCCCTTTCCTTTATCCTTCAGTACCTGAGGCATAAATATCACACCTTTCAAACTAAGTTATCACTCTCTCTCACTCTCTCTCCTTCAGGTTAATAAGGGCAATGCAGTTGCATAATCATCAATTACACTGTTTTATAACTTTTTTTTTTTTTTTAACCTTGGTTTGGTTTCCAAGACGCATAAACAACCGGTGAAATTGGGGAAGGATACGTCTGTAGTTTGAACATCGAAAAATTTGTGTGGAATCGTTATATTGTGCAAACTGTGATAGTGAGGCAAAACATCAGCCAGCAGCTGCTAATAAACACATCACGTGTTTTACAGTTAGCAGTTTGTTTCTCCTCAGTACAAAATGATCCACAGGTTCATCATGATCAGCTAGGGTTACTGTTTACATGCGTGTTATCCTCATCTTTATGAGTTTCCTGGTTTGTATTAGGATTCTCTGGGTTCCTTCCACCTTTTTTTTTTCGTGTTGAGTGCTAAGCTCTTCATTCTTCAGTGTTTGTCTCCATAAAAATGTCTCCTTTTTACAACCTTCATGGGTTGTTGTTTCCAACGAATGACTCGGGAAACTTTTTATCTTCTTATTTTTAGTTGGATCAGAAACACTTTCCAGGTACAGGAGGAGAAGAAGAGCTATAGTGGACTCGACTGTTGGAAATTTCCTGATTCAGCATACACTCACTGGACACTTTATGGGAATACCCATACATCCACCTGCAGCAGTTTGATGCAGTTCTCTAATCAGCCAGTCCCTTGACAGCAGCATGATGCATCAAATCACGCAAATCGAGAGCTTCAGTTAATGTTCACAATGTCCAAACATCAGAATGGGAAAAAATTGTGATCTCAAAGTGTGACTTTATTGGTGCCAGATGGACTGGTTTGAGTATTTCAGAAACTGCTGATCTCCTGGGGTTTTTACACACAACAGTCTCTAGAGTTTACACAGACAGAATGGTGCCGAAAACAAACAAACAAAAAAAAACAGAGTGAGCGAGTGAGCGACAGTTCTGTGGGTGGAAAAACAAACGCCTTGTTGATAAGAGAGGTCAGAGGAAAATGGCCGAGCTTTTTGCCAGGAAGGATATAGCAACTCATCACTCTTTACAACTGTGGTGAGCAGAAAAGCATCTCAGCATGCAACAGCAGAAGAACACATTGGGTTCCAGTCCTGCAACCAAGGAGCACTTGCATGTGACGTCACAGCCAATTCAGATTATGACAGACGCCATCTTGTCGGTCAAACGCCATATTTCCACCTTCTACTTCTGGTTCTACTTCTACCTTTTCTTCTGGAAAAACCTACTATATACAATTCTACTACAACGGCTGCGGCTACAAGCTCTCCCTACCTGTGCACGTTTTTTATGTTTTTTGTGTGTATTTTTGCATGTTGTTCGTCTGTACCGGACTTCAATATCCACTACAACCGTATGGACTTACTGGACATTGGTTTCCAGCAGAAAATGACGGATTGTAGCGATTTCCATCGCATGCACAACATTCCGGACGAGAAAAAAAAAAAAACATTCCGGACGAGATAGCGAGACCAGCGGGGTCTCCGTGGATTGTTATTGGAAGCAAAGCGAAGGAGGCGGCGCCGGGAGCAGAAGCAAAAGCGAGGCTGCAGAGCCGGCCTGTTGACTAAGCTCAGAAAACAGCCACTCAAACCTCCACTGCCAAGCCTCTACCTCTCCAACGCCAGGTAAACAAGACGGACGATTTGGAATTACAGCTGGAATTACCTTATTCTATTCTATAATCGGCTGGTCAGTGCTATACTCAATACTTAAGTGACTTACCCATCCAGTGAGGATCATTTTCTTGTTTACAAGATGCCACATCTGAGTCGCTGACAAATCCTGAATTTCTGTAAAGATAACTGTCCAGAGATTTATAAGCATGCAGTGCTTCACCACTGAACAGCGAGGGAAAGTTGATGAGGTAATTATACACGTCCGGGTATTCCATCTCTGGCAGTTCCATATCCACTGACACGGTCGTGAAAACTCCGTCCAGAAAGCCATAAGGGTCACTAATCTGTAGATCGTTTATTTTAGACATATATCTAGTTATCTGTTCATTAGAAAAATGAGCCGTGTAGTCTGTCGGTTGAAATTGATCCATTCTGTACACGAGTGCAGCAGTATTCAGCTGTGCTGTTGACCGACAAGATGGCGGCTGTGTACTTTCCAGTCACGTGACTGCAAGATCTCTATTAAAGTGGCCGGGCCTGTGAGTAGATGTTGTAACACCTGCAGCTCGGTATAAAACCTTCTCATGTCACATCTGCTCTGTTCTCTCAGGTACAGCAACAATAACGACACTGAATCTGGAGTCTGGTGTCTGTGCTGTACTTTTCTAACCCCTTCTTCCGCTAACACTCTTCTGCGAGTCTCAAAATTGGCTTAACATCTCACCTTGGCACAAAGCCGGCAAGTCAAATTTATTTTTGTGGTTAGTGGTTGTATGTTTTGAGGAAACCAGTTCTGCTGCAATTGCAAGTTATTTTAAACATTTTTATTTCACTGCTACCGCTTAGTAACCCCTAGTGTGATAAATTCATTCTATTAAGATGTATTTTTTTCATAAAAATGCCATCTGAGCATCTTTTTAACTTATATAGTATCTCATATAATCACTCTTTACAACCGTGGTAAACAGAAAAACATCTCAGCAGAAAAGCAACAGCAGAAAGAAGACCACATTGGGTTCCACTCCTGCAGCCAAGAACAGGAATCTTAGAATCAAGAACAAGTTCCTATTAAAGTGGCCAGTGAGTGTATTTTGTAGCTCTGGATGTTAAATCCCAGCTTTAATCAAAGCAAGTGAAATACTAGAGGGGTATTACATATCAGTTTTAATTCTGTATGGCAGTGAACCAAATGCATGAGTGAGTGGTTTCAGCTCCGGGTTTAGAAGAATGTGAGATGTGTACATAGTGAAAAAAACTGACACTCTACATTCCACCTTTGACCAGGCAAAATTTGATAAAGGCACTTTAAACTTGATTTACATTTAATGTTAATAATAGTGTGTCATTTTCTTCAAAATTGTATTATCAAATAGCATTTTGATAAACTCTGTCTTCATCAAAGACAAGGTTTTTAAAATTAAGGATATTGATAGTATGAAGAAATTATGTTCACAGACCTTCATGAAGATTTGTATTCAGAGCACATTTGGATTCTGGTCAATTCAACTGACTCGCCTTTGGGCCATAGAGTATTTGGGAATCGCAATTTAATACCGCATCCATATTCAATACCCATGGAAGCAGTGAATGAATTTATGCGCACGAACGATTTGTGGTTCTTGAAGAGACCACAAGAGTGTTTGGATATTCCTGATTTTTCAGTCTAGAAGCCAAACATAATCTTAATGCGATGTGTAAAAGTTGTCAGCAAGGAACCGATTTCACCAACCTGAATTAAAGGGGCTGTAAGAAAGGAATAAAACAGTCTGTTATAGGAAAACGAGACCGTCAATGATGGCGTAGCTCACGCCGGCCCCGTCTAGTCCAGAAGGAACAATCTAAAGTGGGCCACCTTGTGCAATATATGTTGCAAGCTACATATACTACATACAAGCTATATATAGAAGCTATAGACACCCTAGGAATACCGACCTATTTGCCAAAAAGAATCCAAAACAGTGAGGAATTGACCGAGAAGAAAAGATTTTTCTTGAACTGCAAGCTATTAAGGCTTAATTAGTCCATAACTTCATTAATAATTGTAATTAAGCAAATCTGGGTAGAAGTTATATGCACCCTAGGTACCCCTACCTTCATACCAGAAAGAATTAAAATCAGTGAAGAACTGAGGGAGAAGAGATTTGTGTGGAAACTGCTCATTAGGGATTGATTAATTACTTCATATCTTCATTATTAATTGCAATTATGCAAATTTGGGTAGAAGCCAAATTTGCATAAATTTGGGGCATTTTTTTGCCCCACTGTAGGCAGACCTACAGTACCTTCCTGCCAAAAAGAATAAAAATCAGTGAAGAATTGAGAGAGAAGAAGCGATTTTCATGAAATGCGGACCACGTCGGACGGACGACGGACAACACACGATGGCATAAACTCATCATCTGTGGGCTGGATGAACTAATAATCAACAATGGAGTCGTGTAATGAAGTGGAGCTAAAGTTACCTTTCTGAAGTTTTTTCTTCAAGAGTTTTATTTCTCCACAATGAGCTCCCTATATAATAATTCCCTATACAGGGAGTAGGGAGTAGTGAACGAGTGAGCGATTTCGGACACAGGGCATGTAAACCTGTAATAATATTTGAACATCTGATATTTGAACATTGAAATTGATTATATAGCCCAATATTAGCTTTTATACCATTATCAGCAGCTTGAGCGTGGCCACCAGAAGTTCCGAACCGTGCAGTGGATTGTGGGATATGTGAAATGGGTGAAGAGGAAATCGCAAAATCAATAAAGAAAAGCACTTATTTTCTTATTCTTTTTTTATCTCTCCATTTATTTTCTTATCCTTTTCTTTTAATTTTTTTAAACATTTATTTTCCTATCCTTTTACAGAGTTATCCTTTTTTATGGCTCTCCTATAACTCCATACATACAGTACTCTTTTTTTCTCACACAGAAGTTAGCTAGCTGAATGCTAACAGCTAGCTGTCACAGTACACACTGCCTAATTTGTATTTTTACCATCAGACCACTTTAAATCCTTAACCAATCTAAACTTTAACAGTGAGAATGAGACCTAACACATATCACTGTAGTCTAAATTCTGTGTACACACTTTGGAATTTTCATGGAAGTTTGTTTTGTTACAGCTAACCATTAGCATTCAGCTAGTGCTAGCTAACATTTGAGGTATCAGGGATAAATACTGTATTAGGGCTGTTAGTTAGTCAGTCAGTCAGTCAGTTAGTTAGTTAGTTAGTTAGTTAGTTAGGCTACATCCACACGACAACGGCAACGAGATGTTATTTAAAAAAATATCGCGTCCAAATGGGCAACGATCAGTAAAATATCAGGTCCATATGGCAACGCAACGCTTGCTGAAAACGATGCAATACACATGCCACACCTCTAGGGGCGCTGTAAGACGGTCCCTTCGGAGACACCAGAACAATAGAAGAAGTAAGGACGCATGCGCATAAACTATTATGTGCGAGACTTCATATTAGCCATAAAGTCAGGAAAATATGTTCGTAAAATTACGTTATAATGACCAAATACAATGAAAAGTATTTTTCCAGTCTCACCTGTGAAAGGTAATCCCATGCGATCTCGTTTGGACGGTAAACCTGTTGGTACAGTTAAATGCAGCACATGAATGAGGTATCTTTATTCTCCACTTTGACCTATCCAATATGGCGGCGAGGATGATGTATGATTCTACGTGGAAGGCGGCGTCATTAATGGTCCGGAATAAATTGAATGTTACACTTTGATGGATTAATTTGTTGTTCTACGCCCTTTTTGAGGAATATATTGTAGGACTTAAACCAACATCTGAAGAGGTGAGATCGCTCCTTTTTTTCCCTATTTTTGCTGGCGGGATTGACTCTGCCCTAAGGCCTATTTTCTCTCTCTCTCTCTCACTTTGCACCATTACACAATAAATATTCACAGTGAAAATATTTTGTAAGCGCGTTTCATGAACCAAGTTATAGGATTTGTTGACAACTCGCATCGAGTTCGTTACACTTCTACCCGGCGTGAAGCACTGACAGTCATGTGGTTGTGACGTCATCGTAAACAAATCCGTTCTACTCATCCAGACGACTTCACAACGGCAACGTTGCCAGATCTTTCCACTCTGGAACCCATTCTCAAAAGATTGCGTTTTGGGCACCCAAAACGCCGGTGCCGTGTGGACGCCAGGCTGAAACGATAAACAATTGTATCGGATTCACCTGAATCCGTTGCCGTGTGGACAGGGCCTTAGTTAGTTAGCATTGGCTAATGTTTTCTCACATTCCTTAATTCCTCAGTGAAAGAAACAGTAAAATCAGTGTGATATCTTTGATGAACGTTTCTTGCACTTTTGATTTTAATATTTCATGTAAATGTAAGAGTTGATACTTTTCTACATGAACTCAAATAAAGGATTTGAAGCTGTGCTTCAGCTGAGGATTTATTTAGATGAGTGATTTCGCTTTAACTTGAGAATTTCACTCCTCTTAACAACTGGATACTCAGTGTATTAAATACGGAATGGTTTAGCATTTCCCCCTCTATCTGAAATGCTGTTCCGTCCCACTGTAAGTGTCATCAGCTCAAAAATTGTGCAAACATCTGCAACAACACAGCTGAAAATGATCAATGAGCAAGAAGTTCTTCAGGCAGTAACACTAACATAACTCATATCTTCACAGATCATCTGAACAACCTTCCCTGGACACTTTTGGTATTTTCATCACTTTCACATCACTTTATATAAAGATTTTTTTTTTTTTGGACAAACGGTACCAAAAGTTTGTACACCCCTACGCTACTCATTCATAGGGATTTCTGTATTTGGACTCTTTTCTACATTATAGAACAATAATGAAGACATCAAAACTATGAAATAACATCTGGAACATATATGGAATTATGTGGTAAACAAAAATGTCTGAAAAACTCCCAAAACGTTTGATATTTTAGATTCTTCGAAGTATCCAGCGTTTATCTTGATGATGCTTTACAAACTATTGGCGTTATCTTAACCAGCTTCATGAAGAATGCTTTTCAGTTAACAGTGTGCCTCGTCAAAAGTTAATTAGTGGACGAGTTTCTTGCCTTCTTAATGCGTCTGAGATCAAACAGTGAATAGTAAACAATAAAAATGCTCTTGAATAAATAACCCTATTCCGTCCACAACAGTAGTAATCCATGTTCTGTCAAGAACCACCCAATGAAGCAAAGAGAAATGACGTCCATCATTACTTTAAGACATGAAGTGTAAGAAATCCCACTGAATTAGAAGATGTGTCCAGACTTTTGACTGCTACTGTATATTTAAATTATAATCAGTCAAACCTCGGACATTTGTAAATTTTTCCAGAATTTAGACACAGAGACATACGATGGCTTTTCCCAGGCCACCACAAATATAGAATATAGTTTTTACATTTTAGATTGATTATGATTTTTTTTTTGTGTGTGTGTGTGCTCTATTTGATAATCTGCTTTAGTTCTTAAAACATCTGATATTCTGGTCCATGGAACGTGGAATCTGGAGATATCTGCATACCTACCTTTTGGCTGTATCGCAAACCTTGTAAAAACACACCCCACGTTTCCAACCACAAAATATTTTTAGTAAAAGTAGAAGACACCTCCGTGTTCCCTGAAATGATAAGATCAATCCTGAGCCGTAACTGTCAATTTAGATATAAACGTCCAGATCCATTTGTCAAAGCATGGAGAACCCAATAACCAAAGACAACAGACTAGAACTTCCTAAAACACACTGATCTTTATCTTTCGCTAGAGAGACAACTGAAGCAATTGAAACTGCCAGAGTGTTAGCTGCTGATGCTTTGTGTAACTGCATCTAGGTTAGGAATATGTTTTCGACCAAAACAAAAAGGGGCCTCTGTTTCATGCATTAGGGCCGTTTCAAAATTGTACTGCAGATAAAATGCACTTGAGTGCCAAAATCAGCAAGATATAGTGTTCATGATTTCACGCACATGGTATCAGGAAGGAACATAAAACCTACACCTCCTGCACAAACATGACTGAGTGCCAAGAATACTTCCTGTTAAGTTTTGCTCCAGTGATGTTAAATTATCTATGTGGAGTAAGAGAACACTATTCGAACTGCACTGCTCAGTCACATTGCATGGCATCTTCACTTTAGGTATGACGCTTTGGTTCAGGCATGATGCTTTTTGTATCATTTTTCAATAATAAATACCAAATTATTTAATGAATTAATATCACACAAGCAAGAGCGCTGTTGTACTGAATATCAGCACAGTGGTATTCAGTATAACAACATGACTACGAGTGTTAAAGGTAGACTGCCTTTCAGATTTTTTAAGTGTAGGTCATAAAAAGAATTTTCCCTGACACCTAATTATTTTTGTTTAGTGGATTGAAAGCTACTGAATTCGAATCACAGACTTCCAATTTTATGAGTTTTTTTTTAAATAGAACAATTAATGAATTTAAGGCTACATGGCCTTAAATTCTCCGTTTTTTCCTGCTTCACCATGACCCAATTCAAGATACTAAGTCATGCATCATCACGTGGTGGGCTTTCCCCGTTCATGCGAGGCATTGTGGGATACAAATTGAAACCGGAGAGAAAAATGGAGGACGTGAGTGTGTGAATGAAATGTGAAAGACTGACTACAGTAATGGAAAGCAAGAAGAAAAGGCATTATGTTATACACGAAGGAAAGGAAACGCAGGACCAAATTAATAAATATCGGCAGTCACCGAGCACCTCGGTGTGATCAGCTGTTCATTTAGTGACAGAATCATAGAACTGTAAGTGCACGGTCAAATGTAAACCTGCACATGCATGCACACACACACACGGACTTCCTCTGTCTGCTTGACTGCGCAAAGTGAGTGATTTCATGCACATTATTTGCTCGGGAATCCTCTCAAATTGAATAACTTCCCAGCTACAGAATTGTCTGATATTTTGTGAGATATTACAGAAATATATCACAATGGCCACATTTCAGACGGAACTAAATTTCACCGATTTTATGAAATCAAAAGGCTGACTCACTTTAAATTGCATTTTATACAACAGTTCTTAAGACACAAGAACTTTATTTCTAGAAGCTGACATTTCAGACACGATTTGGCCAAATATTTTTGACTCCATCAACAAAAATAGTTCACAAAGAAGCTGCGAGTGACTGACAGCCTGTAGTGTAGTACAGGGAAGCGAAGTAATAAATAAATATACCACTTATAACTAGACTGCATTTCCGCAGAGAAAATGCAAAGTGTGCTTGCTGAGCTGTAGCAGAACAGCTAGCATGCTAGCATGCTAAAAGCTAGCATGCCAACATGCTAATGCCAACATGCTAACAACCAGCATGCTAACAGTTAGCATACTAACATGCTAACAGCATACTAACATGCTAAAAGCTAGCATGTTAACATGTTAATGCTAACATGCTAATAGATAACATGCTAATAGATAACATGTTAACAGCTAGCATTCTAACATGCTAATGATCTCATCTCTTTATCTCAAGCTGCTTTATCCTTCTACAGGGTCGCAGGCAAGCTGGAGCCTATCCCAGCTGACTACAGGCGAAAGGCGGGGTACACCCTGGACAAGTTGCCAGGTCATCACAGGGCTGACACATAGACACAGACAACCATTCACACTCACATTCACACCTACGGTCAATTTAGAGTCACCAGTTAACCTAACCTGCATGTCTTTGGACTGTGGGGGAAACCGGAGCACCCGGAGGAAACCCACGCGGACACGGGGAGAACATGCAAACTCCACACAGAAAGGCCCTCGCCGGCCCCGGGGCTCGAACCCAGGACCTTCTTGCTGTGAGGCGACAGCGCTAACCACTACACCACCGTGCCGCCTATGCTAATGATTAACATGCTATTTGTTAAAATTCTAACACTTTAAGGCTAATATGCTGACAGCTATCATGCTAACAGCTAACAGGCTAACATGCTAATGGCTAGTATGTTAACTTTTAGCATGCTAACATGCTGAGGGTGACATGCTAACAGCTAACATGCTAACAGTTAGCATGCTAACATGCTCAGGTGAACTCGCTAACAGCAAACATGCAAACTCTGCATGCTACCATGCTAATCCTAACATGTTAACAGCTCTCATGATAACATGCTAATGGTGAACATGCTAACAACTCGCGAGCTAACAGCAGGCATGATATCGTAATGGGTAACATGCTAACAGCTAGCATGGTAACACGTGAATGCTTATATGCTAATTGCTATCATGTGTGTGTGTAAGCGGCAAAATGGAGAAAAAATGGTTGGATGAAAGGCAAGACAAAGACGAGTGCGGGTCAGAACCGATATCATGTGTGTGATGGTGATTTGGCCTGAGGTGCCGTATGAAGTTTGGTGGATGTGTGCTGAAGTGTTACTGAGCAAAACTCCATTCATTTGAATGGGGCCAAAAATCAATGGAAGCCTATGGAGGTAAAGAGAGATGCGTGAAAACCAAGGAAAAGACGAGTGCAGGTCTCAGATGAGGGGATGGATCTGTGCGGGGACTTGGCCTGAGGCATCAAGTGAAGTTTCTTGAAGTTTGGCCACTTGATTAAAAAAACTGATGGAGAGTGAAAGTTTTTCTCCTGAAACACCATTCATTTTCAATGGAGCCAAAAATCAATGCAAGCCTATGGAGGAAAAAGGGATGCACAAAAAGAAAGGAAAAATATGAGTGCGGGTCAGAACTGATTGCATGTATGTGTCGGGGTAGTTGGCCTGAAGTATCACATGAGGTTTGGTGCATCTGCGATGGAGCGTTTCCGAGTAGGACGATTCGATTCATGAGCCCTATTCATTCTCTATGGGAAAAAAACAAAAGAAAAATGACAAGAACAAGAGAACGGGCGCGTTGATCCAAAAGCTGTATACAAGCACACTACACCACTTCGGGCCAGACGTCTCAGAGTTGGAACGGTGTCTCCATTTCGAACGCCCTAGGAGGAGTAGTGGATCCAAAAAATGTGTCGGAATAAGGCAGAATAAGTACACTTAAGAAGAACAATAGTGTGCTTGCCTTTGACAAGCACACAGCAGCCAAAGGCAAGCACACTAATAAATATCAGCACTCTTGAAACAGCATTCACAATCACAGTAGTGGACCGGGACTAGCTGTTGTATAATAAGGAATAAAACACAACATACTGTAGCTTACTGTAACAGGAAAATAATCAACGACAGTGAGGTATGTCAGTGATTTACTTTTTTGTTAAATTCTAGAATGATGTTTACTTTTTGGGCGGCACGGTGGTGTAGTGGTTAGCGCTGTCGCCTCACAGCAAGAAGGTCCTGGGTTCGAGCCCCGGGGCCGGCGAGGGCCTTTCTGTGTGGAGTTTGCATGTTCTCCCCGTATCCGCGTGGGTTTCCTCCGGGTGCTCCGGTTTCCCCCACAGTCCAAAGACATGTAGGTTAGGTTAACTGGTGACTCTAAATTGACCGTAGGTGTGAATGTGAGTGTGAATGGTTGTCTATGTGTCAGCCCTGTGATGACCTGGCGACTTGTCCAGGGTGTACCCCGCCTTTCGCCCGTAGTCAGCTGGGATAGGCTCCAGCTTGCCTGCGACCCTGTAGAAGGATAAAGCGGCTAGAGATAATGAGATGAGATATTGGCTGGCTTTTTTCATGGTATATCAGATATCTTTCATTCAGCTACTCATCTTCGACTTGTTCAGTATCATGCTAGCTGAATGGAATATATCTAATATACCATGAAAAAAAGCCAGCCAATATTATTTAAACATTACATGACTTTTCCTGGGCGGCACGGTGGTGTAGTGGTTAGCGCTGTCGCCTCACAGCAAGAAGGTCCTGGGTTCGAGCCCCGGGGCCGGCGAGGGCCTTTCTGTGTGGAGTTTGCATGTTCTCCCCATGTCCGCGTGGGTTTCCTCCGGGTGCTCCGGTTTCCCCCACAGTCCAAAGACATGCAGGTTAGGTTAACTGGTGACTCTAAATTGACCGTAGGTGTGAATGTGAGTGTGAATGGTTGTCTGTCTATGTGTCAGCCCTGCGATGACCTGGCGACTTGTCCAGGGTGTACCCCGCCTTTCACCCGTAGTCAGCTGGGATAGGCTCCAGCTTGCCTGCGACCCTGTAGAAGGATAAAGCGGCTAGAGATGATGAGATGAGATGACTTTTCCTTTATTCAGTATATCTTTATGTGCTAAGATAACTTTTTTGAGAATTTATCAACACCAACTGACCAATCAGAATCCAGACCTAAAGGCACTGTGGTATAAAAACTAACTATAGTATTGTCCAGATATTGAAAACTGCGGGTCTCATTTGCAGAAACAGTTCCTAATAGAACCCTGTTAGGAAGCTGAGAACGCTTGAGGAACTCTTTTTAACATATGTGACACAATCAAAACTGTGCATATATATATATATATATATATATATATATATATATATATATATATATATGAGAGAGAGAGAGAGAGAAAGCCTGGTTGTTTATCTTCCTGCTGCCAATCTGCCATGTTTTTTTTTTTTCAAGCCCGTAACTGAAACAGAAACTGGTTCATTCAGCTGACAACTTTTATAGTGTATGTATTAGTTTTACGTATTGAATATAATCTCCAGATATTTCTGATCCTCTGCCACACTTGAACTTCAGCAATGAAGCCGGTTCAACAGGCCGCATTCTTTCATTTAATGTTTTGTAGCACTCGGCTCATGGGAAAAATTACGGTTGGACTGATGATAGGAATATTGAACGTGTTGAAGTGAGACATCCTGAGAGTATAAAGTTGGCTTCAAGAACTACATACTATAGCCACAGCATTGTTGTATTCTTGAATCTGATTGGTCAGAAGTTTAATAGCATCACAAGGTTATGTTAAAGAGGTACTGCATACTTACTTACTTACTTAATTAATTAATTTATTTATTTTTTATCTGTAAACTAAATGATATGACTGTACCGTAATGAAACACATCAATGCTGGTGTTAATACTGACAAAATTATCATTTTTACACAAATCGGCATTTTATGGGTTGAAAGAAGCTCAAAACACCATCTACTGGTTTAAATCATCCTGAACCATTGCAAGGCCGATGCTGATATGGAGTGAACCTTATGGGACTTATCGACATCACGAATAAACAAAAATAATGTGAATGCATTCTAATCAAAGGTGGGCGGCTCACCTCTCCCATCCCCCGCCCTTTAGCGAGAGTCTATGTAACTGAACTCATTTACAAATATGTGCTGATCGAGACTCATCAATCACAGGTTATGCTATTTCATCCAACCCACCTCTATTTTCAGCCCCTCCCCTCCCCACCGAACCCAACCCAACCCACTCAGCCCCTCCCTGCCCCTTCTCTCCTCTCCGCCCCTTGCCCACTTTTTAGCATTTTCCAACATGATGTAGTGGGTGGAATTAGGCTCACAGCGGGTAGTGTAGGAAGTTACACTTTAATGAACTTATTTTAATTCAATATAATGTCTATAGTAACGGCGAATTCACAGCTGACACGCCACATAATTTAAGCCTGAAAAAACAACAATATAATATGTTGCTATTTGAAACATATATCATCATTGATATGGTGAGGAAAGGTTTATTTAACATTTATCAAGGAAGGAGTCTCCAGTGTTAGCACAGTGTAACAGTCAGTCAGTTGGCAAGCTACATTTCTTGTCTTATTAACTTCAAGAGAGAGAAAAAAAGAAGGGTTGGTGAAGAAGACAACTGTTTATACCCGCTATAACGTAAGTGAGGACAGGAACGATCTTGTTTCACAGACATTCCACAAAAGTAATTAGAAACGGAGAAAGCTAATGACATGTCAATCATTATTATTGACATGTCACATCGTTTTATTTTTATGCATTTTATTCCTTAAATAGTTCACCATGCACAATTTTTGTAATGGGTCCTGTCATGTTCAGTCAGTGGACAGATAGTATGCAAAATAACATCTATTTTTCTATCTACATTCACTGGATATGAGCAATCGCATGCTCTGATTGGCTACTCTACTACTAGGATATCAGCTCATTTACCGTGAGTAGAAAAAAACAAAATGGCAGAGTGTGGTGCTGAACCAACCGAGGACGAAGTAAAAGCTCTACTCGAAAACAAAACCTCAAAAAATACAAAAAAAAAAGCAAAAACTATGTAATTAAGGTATTTGATCAGAAGAACATATCTTTTTTATTTTTCAAGAATTATTATTATTAGAGCATTTTTCACAAATTGCTCCTGTCATTTCACTGCTGGTTTGTTTACATTCTTCATCCTTAAGCATTAAAATGTGTTGGATTTTTTTAGACTGGTTCAAAAGCTCAAAGAAGTTTGAAAATTGCAGAACTGAAATGTCCAAGGAAGAATTAAATAAACATCTAAAGCTATTCTAGGGCGGCACGGTGGTGTAGTGGTTAGCGCTGTCGCCTCACAGCAAGAAGGTCCGGGTTCGAGCCCCGTGGCCGGCGAGGGCCTTTCTGTGCGGAGTTTGCATGTTCTCCCCGTGTCCGCGTGGGTTTCCTCCGGGTGCTCCGGTTTCCCCCACAGTCCAAAGACATGCAGGTTAGGTTAACTGGTGACTCTAAATTGACCGTAGGTGTGAATGTGAGTGTGAATGGTTGTCTGTGTCTATGTGTCAGCCCTGTGATGACCTGGCGACTTGTCCAGGGTGTACCCCGCCTTTCGCCCGTAGTCAGCTGGGATAGGCTCCAGCTTGCCTGTGACCCTGTAGGACAGGATAAAGCGGCTACAGATAATGAGATGAGATGAGATGAGCTATTCTATACCTCGGCATGACAGCAAGACGTCTATTAAGACTTTCTACAAAAAAACAACACTAAAGTCAATTCATGCCGCCATTGATATGTTTTTAAGAAGTCCACCTAAGCGGAAATTATTTTGTCGAACGTTTTGTATGAAGTTTTTATTTATCAAATTTGCAAAAAAAATTAAAATAAAAATGCTCTGTTTCTCAAAATCCAGTTGTGGCAGCGGGGGCGTGGTCAAGCACCGGTTTGTGACAGGAGGGCGGAGTCAGGGAAGGTAAGTGGCAGAATCACTACACCTGACTGCAATTAACCTGTGTTTGTCTGTGTCTTCCCAGTGACCGCGCCCTATTTAAGGAGGGAGAGCGAGAGCAGAGGAGCTCTCCCCGGAATCAGACGCCGAGTGTGTGTGTGTGCCTGTAAACGCTAAAAACATAGTTGTCAACCTGAAAAGTGTGACAATAAAGCTGTGTGTCAACCTGATCTCTGTCCTGCCATCCTCTGTGCTCCACTCATACATAGGGAACTGCCACACCAGTGAATGTGGATGGAATAAAACAGTTATTCCGTTCAGTCTTGTCATACATGGATTATAGCCGACTCTGTGCTACGCTATCAGCTCATATATGACTTGATTTCGTGGAATAATTGTTAAACTCTTAAGGTTTAGAAAAGGAGGACACCTAAATGACCACCAAAACAGTGATGTTCAATCCATTTCTGATTTTTTTTTAAAGGGGAATCAGTTGGATTCTCTCACACAATCTGGCAAAATAAAGCATTAAAATGTGTACTGTACGCTGTGATTTTTTTTTAATGTAAAGCAATGCCCAAAGTCACACAAGTACAAATATTGTATAGGTTAATATTATATATAAAATATAGATCATGTTAATCGTTGGCTGCGTGAACAGCTGAAAATGTATTGCTTTATGTAAAGTCCCCAGTTTTGTTTCTCTGTTAGCAAGTCCATATTTAAGTGCCATCTAATCAGAAGCATTACCACATGGCATTGTGGCCTGGAAAACGAGAAAACAGTTCAGTGTCGTCTGAGTATCTACAGTGTACAACCATCGAACGCTGATTGGTGACTGGTGATTTTGCCCAACCTGGGATTCGTAAATCAGATTATTATAGCAAGTTAGTCTTTAATTAAAGGCAACGAAGTGGAGCTTATAGTCAGTACAAAGATTCAGCCTTGAGTGTTGCAGAAGACGAGCTGTAACATGATGAGTTAGCATGAAGCCAGTCGTTATGTTTAATATCCTCTCTTTGAATCACACTCCGAGTTATTCTCCAGGTTCGTTGGTTGTGTAATTTAAGCATTCCATGAACCCGCCATTATATTCTTCTACTTTCCTGTCATGTGTCTTCCTTGGATAATGGAATTCCTCCTTCTCTTCAGACAGATAAGCTTCTTTTCTGTAAGGTATGTCCAGGTGTTAAGAGAGAAGAATGCATGGACAGGACGTTTCCAGCATGGCTTAGCGCTCCAGCAACAGATGGTTATGGTAAACTCTGCCTTATAGAATGAGACACAGACGGACAAACAATCAAACCATCAGCTGGTGAAAAAAAAGAACTTAAGTAAAGAATAAAACACTTATTGACACAAACCTAACATATTTTACAGACATTTCACAAGATTAAACGTAGCCTGTCTTTCAGGTTTTTCAAGTGTAGGTCATAAAAAGCATTTTCCCCGACACCCAGTTATTTTTGTTTAGTGGACCGAAAACTACTGAATTCGAATCACAGACTTCCAGTTTTATTAGTTTTTTTAATAGAACAATTAATGACTTTAGCACTACGTGGCCCTAAATTCTCCGTTATTTTTTCCTGCTTCACCATGACCCAATTCAACATACTACGTCATGCATTACGTGGTGGGCTTTCCCCGTTCGCACAAGGCACTGTGGGATACAAATTTGAAACAGGAGAGAAAAATGGAGGACGTGAGTGTGCGAATGAAACGTGAAAGAGCGACTACAGTAACGGAAAGTGAGAAGAAAAGACGTTATGTTATATACGAAGGAAAGGAAATGCAGGACCAAACTAATAAATATCAGTGCTCAGCGAGCACCTCGGTGTGATCAGCTGTTCGTTTAGCGACAGAATGATGGAACTGTCAGTGCACGCTCAAAGGTAAACCTGCATGCGCACACACACACATGGCTTTCCTCTGTCTGCTTGACTGCACGAAGAGAGCGATTTCATGCACATTATTTGCTTTAATCCCCTCAAATTAAATAACTTCCCAGCCAAAGAATGGCCTGATATTTTTGAGATATTACAGAAATAAACATATATCACAATGATCAAATTTCAGAGAGTACAAAATTTCACCGATTTTATAAAATCGAAAGGCCGTTCAGCTTTAAATCTAAATGTAAAATGGTAAAAATGTTAATTATTTACAAATTGCTGTGGTGGAAGAGGAATAAAACACTTGGAGATGTCATGGTTTCGGGAAACAATGTCAACGATGGGGTGCTGTGATGAAGCAGAGTTTCTAGCCGTGTTTCCACGAACCTGCTTAATGCGCAATTGTGAACTAAAAAAAAAAAAAAACAAGTAGTGAAACACAGGATTTTCTGAAGAAAAAAAATCTCAATAATTGCAAAAAAATTTTACGCTCATGTGATGATCAACATGTCAGATGATTTGATCAAGCAATATTTCACACAATTTAAACAGAAACACATTTTTCGAATTTAAGTCACATGACAAACGGGAACCGCTCTGTAAGAGCTATCATGAAAGGAGAAAACTCAGCTTTAACCATTAAACCCAAACCATTAACATCACTTTAAAAAAAAATCGCTTCTATTTTGCATAACACTGCAATGGAAACCCGGCTACTGTTACCACCCAGAAGTTGATTATTTTACAGTGACAGTCTGTCACAAAGTGTTTTACTCCTCTTTGCTCATGATGGCATTTTTTATTAAAGAATTACACATCATAGTTTTTATCCAAATGAATCAGCACATGAAAGAAGCCTTTGTGCTATGTAGCAAGTGGCAATTTTTAATGCCATTGATATTCCACTCGTGTTACATTTGAAAAACGGTGACATTATAAGCCATAGATCATAAATTGCAATGTGAAATTGAAGGTATTTCATCAAAATATTTATATTTAACAATTATTCCATGAAATCGGGTCGTACATGAGCTGATAGCATAGCACCCAGTCAGCTATAATCCGTGTACGATGAAATTGAGTGGAATAACTGTTTTATTCTATCCGCATTCACTGGATTTTAAGAAACAGAGTGTTTTTATTTTTATTTTTTGCAAGTTCGAGAAATAAAAACTTCATACAAAACTTCCGACAAAATAATTTCGCTTAGGCGGACTTCTTAAAAAGCTATCGATGGCGGCACAAATTGACTTTAGTGGGTTTTTTTTGTAGAAAGTCTTGATAGACGTCTTGCTGTCATGCCGAGTTATAAAATAACTTTAGACATTTATTTAATTCTTCCTTGGACATTTCAGTCCTGTAATTTTCAAACTTCTTTGAGCTTTTGAACCAGTCTAAAAAAATTCAACACATTTTAAGGCTTAAAGATGAAGAATTTAAACAAACTGGCAACGAAATGACAGGAGCAATTTGTGAAAAATGCTCTAATAATAATAATAATAATAATAATAATAATTCTTGAAAAATGAAAAAAAGATGCATTCTTACCATCAAATACTTTCATTCCATATTTTGTTGCTTTTTTTGTAATTTTTGTGGTTTTGTTTTCGAGTAGAGTTTTTATTTCGTCCTCACTTGGTTTAGCAACACGCGCCGCCATTTTGTTTTGCTCTACTCACGGTATATGAGCTGATATCCTAGTAGTAGGGTAGCCAATCAGAGCATGTGATTGCTCATATCCATTGAATGTGGATAGAGTAATTTAAATTATTTCTACCAAACCATCTCATTTTCATCTGGTTCTTCCATTGTAAGGGTGCAGAACCAGCCTCGGCCGTCTCGTGACGAGCCGCGAAGGAAAGGAAACATCAGACATATTGTGTTCAAAACTGTGTGGTTGTTATTAGCAAAAGTTTTCTTTTAAAGTCTCGGTATTCAGCTAGGTGAGTGTACGTGAAAAGAGTGAGCACAGCACTCATGTTTTCAAAACCCAGTGATCTGTATGTAACCAAAAACAATAAATTGGATTCTGGGAAAGGTGAACTGGGTTCTTTAATATCAACCTGTAATTTGCAGCTGCACTTCCATCAGAGCTGCTGTTAGAGAAAATTACTGACCTTTGCTCCAATCTGAATGGAGAATTCAACAGCGCTGTATAATTGTATACCTTTAAATAATTACCTTTTGTCACAGAAGCTGTTGCAATGAGAGTCGTTTTGCAGAGTGCACACACACCGTTGCATCACTCTCCTCCTGTCTGCTGTAGAGCGCCGTGCACGCTGAGAGCCTCTGTAACTCGACATGCCGTACGGCACCAGGCGCCTGTCAACACACACACACACACACACACACACAGGATAGAATCATCAATCACAGTCCATGTGATAGTTCTTGAACGCAACACAACACCTTAGTTGATCTTCAGGATGCTCATTATACATGACACAGAGCCATTATACATGACCTAGAGCCACCGACACTCAGTTCGACCCGCATTTCTGGAAGTATAACATAACAAAAGCAACAAATCTATATGAACAATTATTTAAACCAATCCTATGGCACGTGTGATCTGACTTTCCTTCAGTTCCGTACTCCGTTTAGTTCCTCTACTGTCAGAAATAGAGGTGCAGTAGGAGTCCATTTCTGTCCCCCAAGGTACAATCTACACTAATAGGGCTCATTATTGGAATTCAAAGTGACTATGTGTTCCTTTGTAGGTCGAAAAAAGGTACATATATGTTCCTAATCAGTATATAAATAAGTACCGGGGTCCTGCTCCAATGACAAGCCAGTGTACCCCTAAATGTACTTTGTTTTCTGAGTGTGTACCTGCATTTACTCTTTGATGCATACATGGAAGGAAAACATAACCGTGGTTTCATCTTATCCTGTCACGTACAACCTATCATTAAGTGTGTATGTGTGTGTAGAGATATTACAGATTACAAGAAAGCTTGAAAGGACGTAGCAGAGATCATTGGCACTTGTGGTGAGTGTATGTACACTCTGAGAAAACAAAGTACATTATAGTACCTTTTAGGGGTACACTGGCTTGTCACTGGATCAGTTACTTATTTATTAAGGTACTTATTTGTACCATGTCAGTGGCGGCGGCGGGGGGGACCGCCCCCCCTTAAAATTATGTTGGGGGGGGGGATGGGAGTCCTTTGACTATTTACAAGGAAGAAAAGGAGAGAGTAGTGTGAATAAACATCCCACTGTGCGCCATTGTTTTCCCTTATTAAATCCCACTGCGTCTTTTCATCCTGGTGCCCTGGCAGCATTCCTTTGTACTGTAGTTTGGTCGCACCCATTCACACCAAAACCGATGCAAATTAGCCTGGCCCTGACACCACCGATTGCCTCTGCTTTCTGGGATTTTCCTTATTTGCCTTACGGACAACTGAAAACCCATCAATTTTAGTAGACAAGCTGATTTATGAATATTCTCTGGACTAATTAATCCATTGCTGTGGCAACTGTCTAGACATGTCTGGTCTACTCACGTCAAAGTGGGGACCCTTTGACAGCAAGGCTATGAGAGTGTCACTGCATTTGTATCTGACTGATAACTCATGTCCTGTCTGGATAGCTAGATAGTGTTCACGAGGCATACAAGCAGTTTTGGGTGCCCAAAAACTTGATGCTGCTCTAGATCTACATGAATTCGCTTGCTGCCCTGACCACTCACCGAAAATCAGTATGAAGAGGCGTTTCAGACAAATATCCATTGCAAACTTTTTGGGCTTGACAAAGGCACTCAAGTTGTTTGATGATAACGAGGTAAATTTTCAGTATAAATTTTTTTAACATCCCAAGTCAAATTTTGCAGACCAAGAAATGAATGACTGTTTACTGTGGGTGGTAAAAGAGAGCAACTGGACGTGTTTGAAGATGCTTGAAGACGTTTCACCTCTCCTCTGAAAGGCTTCTTCAGTTCTGTCTGACTAAGGCTACGTTTACATTAGACCATATCTGTCTCGTTTTCTTCGCGGATGCACTGTCCGTTTACATTAAACCGCCTGGAAACGCCGGGAAACGGGAATCCGCCAGCATCCACGTATTCAATCTAGATCGTGTCAGCTCCGGTGCTGTGTAAACATTCAGAATACGCGGATACGCGGTGCTGAGCTCTAGCTGGTGTCTCATTGGACAACGTCACTGTGACATCCACCTTCCTGATTCGCTGGCGTTGGTCATGTGACGCGACTGCTGAAAAACGGCGCGGACTTCCGCCTTGTATCACCTTTCATTAAAGAGTATAAAAGTATGAAAATACTGCAAATACTGATGCAAATACTGCCCATTGTGTAGTTATGATTGTCTTTAGGCTTGCCATCCTTCCACTTGCAAGTGGTAAGTGATATGCGCTGGGATCACACACACAGCGGCTCAGTCCCGAATCACTGCTTGTTCACTACACTCGCACGCTCTGTGAGCTGCGCAAGGCCAGAGTGCGCACCCTCCAGAGGGCACTTGCTGTTCAGGGCGGAGTGATTTGGAGCACAGGATGCCTGCGGAGCCGAGCGTATCCGTGTATTGGTATTGCTGTGTGCACGCAAATCATGTATTGGTGTAGCTGTGTGCACACTAATCGTTTTAAAAACGTTAATCTGATGATCCGCTGATACGGTCTAATGTAAACATGGGCTAATAGGGAGTATCAGGTATTTATCCTCTCATGGATGAAAAGCAATCCTAAGGTGTCGTTGAGTCATCCTGTTGGTGTGGGTCACTGGGGGCTGGGTGTGAACGGCCTCGAGAGTCGTTGGGGTGATCAATGGATTGCTGGTTCTCTCTGTCCTCCTGTGAGTCACACTGAAAACAGCTGGGTTTTGGTGTGCATTCAGTTGTCTGAGAAGTGTGCCAAGGACTGCATTGTAGGTGGTTGGTAAATGATGTCTTAGACCCCCACCTCTGTTCAGTGATCGCCATTCCAGGCTGACAAAAATGACTCCTTTAACTCCTCGCTCATACCAACGACCCTCTCTGGCTAAAATGCGTATGTTGCAATCCTGAAATGAGTGTCCTTTGTTGTTAAGATGAAGATAGACAGCAGAGTCCTGGCCTGAGGAACTGGCTCTCCTGTGTTGAGCCATGCACCTGTGAAGCGGTTGTTTTGTTTCCCCAAGTTTGTGGTTGAGGTCGATGCTTCGGGGTCAGGGGTGGGGGCCATATTGTCCCAAAGATCGGCTAGTGACAACAAGCTTCATCCTTGCTCCTTCTTCTCTCGTCGACTTTCCCCCTCTAAGAGAAACTATGATGTTGACAATAGGGAACTGTTGGCCGTTAAACTGGCTTTGGAAGAATGGAGACATTGGTTGGAGGGGTCAGACCTTCCCTTCATCGTATGGACAGGTCACAAGAACCTCGAATACCTCAGGACTGCCAAGCGCCTCAATTCTCGTCAGCCCCGATGGTCTCTCTTCTTTTCTCGCTTCAAGTTCACACTTTCCTTCCACCCAGGCTCTAAGAATGGTAAGCCCGATGCCTTGTCCAGAATGTTTTCTCCCCTCCAGGAGGAATCGACCTCCCCCGAGACCATCCTTCCATGGTGCCTGGTGGGGGCCGCTCTGTTAGAGGTGGTCCAGAAGGCCCATGAGCAGGACCCAGGGTCCAGTGATGCACCTCCTAACCATCTTTTTGTTTCTGTGCAGGCACAGGTGTTGCAGTGGGGTCATGGCTCCAGAATGGCATGTCACCCAGGAACAGCCTGGACTCTGGCACTCAGCCAACAACGTTTTTGGTGACCATCCATCAAGGAGGACGTCCAGAGGTTTGTGGCAGCTTGCGACATCTGCGCCATGAACAAGACTGGTAACAGACCCCCTGCCAGCCTACTGAGACCGTTTCCTGTTCCCCAGCGGCCCTGGTCACACATAGCCCTGGATTTCATCACAGGACTCCCCAATTCAGGTGGCAATACTTGTATCCTCACTGTTGTCGACCGTTTTTCTAAAACTGTTCATTTTATCCTTCTGCCCAAGCTTCCCACCACCAAGGAGACTGCCGAATTGCTGATACTCCATGTTTTCCATCTACACGGACTCCCCTCAGACATCATATCAGACTGTGGACCCCAGTTCTCTGCCCAATTCTGAAGGCTTTCTGTAAGCTCATTGGTGCTTCTCACAGTCTGTCTTCAGGTTTTCACCCTCAGACCAATGGACAGATGGAACGGGCCAACCAGGAGCTGGAAGTGGCTCTCAGGTGCATGGTGTCCAAGGATGCTGCCTCCTGGAGCAAGACCCTTCCTTGAATAGAGTACCCTCACAACTCCTTACCCACCTCTGCTACAGGTCTTTCCCCCTTCCAGTGCTCTCTGGGTTACCAGCCACCACTCTTCCCCATCCAAGAAAAAGTCGCCATGCCCTCTGCCCAGATATTTGTGTGCCGCTGCAGGAAAACGTGGGCATTGACCAGGACAAAGCTCCTACATTCTGTCAAGATGTTTAAAGAGCAAGCCAACAAACACCGCTTGGCAGCTCCCATCTATCGGGTGGGGCAGCAGGTAATGCTCTCCACTTGCCCCTCAAGATGGTCTCCTGCAAATTGGCTCCCAGGTTTATAGGACCTTTCCCCGTCTCCAAGGTAATTAATCCCTGCTCTGTAAGACTGTCTCTGCCCATAACCATGTGCCATGTTCACCCAACATTTCCTGTCCCCACCCTCCAAACCTCCTCCTCCTCCCAGGTATCATAGATAGTGATGAGGTCTTCACTGTCAGGAGGTTGCTGAAGGTACAATGCCAAGGCAGAGGACTCCAGTACCTGGTTGATTGGGAGGGGTATGGCTTCAGGTTTTCACCCTCAGACCAATGGACAGATGGAACGGGCCAACCAGGAGCTGGAAGTGGCTCTCAGGCGCATGGTGTCCAAGGATGCTGCCTCCTGGAGCAAGACCCTTCCTTGGATAGAGTACGCTCACAACTCCTTACCCACCTCTGCTACAGGTCTTTCCCCCTTCCAGTGCTCTCTGGGTTACCAGCCACCACTCTTCCCCATCCAAGAAGAAGTCGCCATGCCCTCTGCCCAGATGTTTGTGTGCCGCTGCAGGAGAACGTGGGCATTGACCAGGACAAAGCTCCTACATTCTGTCAAGATGTTTAAAGAGCAAGCCAACAAACACCGCTTGGCAGCTCCCATCTATCGGGTGGGGCAGCAGGTAATGCTCTCCACTTGCCCCTCAAGATGGTCTCCCACAAATTGGCTCCCAGGTTCATAGGACCTTTCCCCGTCTCCAAGGTAATTAATCCCTGCTCTGTAAGACTGTCTCTGCCCATAACCATGCGCCGTGTTCACCCAACGTTTCCTGTCCCCACCCTCCAAACCCCCTCCTCCTCCCAGGTATCATAGATAGTGATGAGGTCTTCACTGTCAGGAGGTTGCTGAAGGTACAATGCCAAGGCAGAGGACTCCAGTACCTGGTTGATTGGGAGGGGTATGGTCCTAAGAAGAGGAGCTGGGTTCCTGCCAGGTTCATCATGGATTCCACCCTCATCACAGACTTCCACCAACAACACCCTGAGGCACTTTCTAAGGTGCCTGGGAGCGCCTGTTGAAGGGGGGTACTGTCACAGTCCGGTCCAGTCCATTCATGCCTTAGATTGTGGGACTTCCACACTGGCTCCAGGCCAGATCCAGGACAGGAATTCAGTCCTGCCTTGCTGTAGGCCATTTCCTGAAGCGGCACTCCCACACCTGCTACCACTCCTCTCCCATCAGCCAGGGCTTTTTAAGAACTGTTTGGAGCTACTCCATTTGCCAGACTGTCTCTTGTAGACTTTCCTCACCTTGCTACAGCTCATTGGTATTGTGTCTTCTTGGTTCCCCCTGCCTGAATTTCTCCTTGTTTTTTTTTTTTTGTCAAGTTTTTCTGTCCAGTTTTTTTCCTTGTTTTTGCCTGCCTGTTCTTTTGAATCATGTCTTTTGCTACCTCTGCCTGGATTTCCCTTGTCCCTGTGTTCATCAGTTTTTGTGAAGATTTTTTTGTCCCTGATCGTGTCTACCTGCTCCTGTGTTTTTGACCTCCTGGCCTTTTAACTACCGATTTTTGCCTGAGCTCTACTGTACCTTTTGCCTTTCTGCCTTCTACTTCATTAAAGAAGCTTTCTCTTTACACTGCCTGTTTTCTGAGTCTGCTCTTGGGTCCTCACTTCACCTTAGCTCGCCACCCCTGACATTAGAAGCTTATATACTGTAGTTATTAACATTTCTTATCAAAACTGAAAAACGCTGAACAGTACCTGCCTACAGGTAGCACAGGCAAGTTGTTGCTTGAGAGTGTGAACGTAGGGTGAATACTGTACACTCCAATTCACACTCAATTGTTTGGATGCAGGACATTTTGATTCATAAAATTTTCTGGACGTCATCTGAATTCTGTTTGTTTCATATAAAAGAAACACTGGACATACATTAAGCTTTTTTTTTTTAATTAAGCCTAAGATTTGATACGAAGCATAAAGAATCGGTTTATATTCCTATCTCAGTGACAAAACTGAGTCGACTCATTCGGTTCACTGACTCTTACTCCGTAATTAGTATAAATAATTTAACGCTTACATGCACATTCTCTAACGCACAATTAAATACACAGATTAGGTATATACAGGGTGTTTCAAAAAATTTGATATCATTTCAGAATCTAATAACTTTGCCAATTCTTGTTCAATTGACCTCAAATTTTAACAGCATGTGTGGAAACGGGTCAAAATTTTAGGTTTAATGTTTTTTTTGTTTGTTTTCATCTTTTTCGGTATAAAAATGCCATTCACTGGAAAAGAAAAGCTGTTTTGTGTGTTAGAGTGCCGTGTCTCAGGCAGCATGCATATTGAAAATTTGTGAAATCATTCATGGAATCCATATAACTTTGAATTTCTGATTCAAATTTTGAGGAGTAAATCTTATATTGCTCAACATTAAGCCTGTTCAGTTTAATTTGCCAAAACTATGTAGTTTCTGGGATATTTACATCTCAGATAATATCAATTTTTTTAAACACCCTGTATTACGATGCATTCTTTTGAATGAAAGAATTTTTCCTTCATTTTCATGCATGTACAAATCTCTACCTGACAAGAGATTTCTTATGTTATTAATTTAATTTAACAGTTATTCCACAAAATCGAGTCGTACATGAGCTGATAGCTGATGAAGCACATACAGTAGCAGCGAGTTGTCTGTAAGCTGTGTACGATGAGACTGAGTGGAATAACTGTTTTATTCTATCCACATTCACTGGGTTTTGAGAAACAGAGCATTTTTATTTTTTGCAAATTTGATAAATAAAAACTTTATACAAAACCTCTGACAAAATCATTTCTGCTTAGAATGGAAACAAACCGGTGAAATGACAGGAGCAATTTGTGAAAAAATGTGATAATTCTTGAAAAATAAAAAAGATACATTCTTATGTATTCTTATTCTCATTCTTTTTTTGGGGGGGTTGTTTTTGAGTAGAGTTTTTATTTCATCCTCGGTTGGTTCAGCAACACGCGCTGCCATTTTGTTTTTCTCTCCTCTTGGTATATGAGCTGATAGCCTAGTAGTAGAGTAGCCAATCAGAGCACGTAATTGCTCATATCCAGTGAATGTGGACAGAATAAACAGATTATATATTAAATAAAACTTAAGTTGACTTTTACAGAAAAAGTAAAGACACTGATTGCCTTAAAGTAAAGTAAGTCAACAGTTTTATGGGGCGGTTTTAAGCTGTATTAAAACTTTTTAAGCTGTGTTAAGTTTTAACTTAAAACAATCTAATTTACTTGGAAAATTGAAGCAATCGGTTTCCTTACTATTACTAAATAAACTAAACTTTAATATGTTATATTGCACTCTCGGAAAAAAGGTTACTAAACTGTCGTAGTTTTCTTCATCACTGCAGTAATACACTCAGGGATACGTCTTTTATACACACCTTTAGTGTGTGTCTTTCACCTGGAGAGGTGCTTTAAATTAATCCTCGAAATGAGTGGATCAGTAGTTAAAAAGTGTCTTTAATGTCTAAACACTTACATTAAACCATTTTAATATGTAAACTACATCCATATTGCCATGTAATACGTAAAGAATAAAGGTACCACCGTTATTTTTAGGAATAGACAAAGAAACAATCCTGACACTGAAGTGTTTAATTGGGTTAATCGTGCTTGAGTGGAAGCAGCAGCAGTGTATTTACTGTGGTTTTGGATTTTCTTTCATGAAAATGAAATGTCGATGAGGAAAATTAGGAAAATTCTCGACTTGCCAATGTCTCTCATCTCATTATCTCTAGCCGCTTTATCCTTTTCTACAGGGTTGCAGGCAAGCTGGAGCCTATCCCAGCTGACTATGGGCGAAAGGCGGGGTACACCCTGGACAAGTCGCCAGGTCATCACAGGGCTGACACATAGACACAGACAACCATTCACACTCACATTCACACCTACGCTCAATTTAGAGTCACCAGTTAACCTAACCTGCATGTCTTTGGACTGTGGGGGAAACCGGAGCACCCGGAGGAAACCCACGCAGACACGGGGAGAACATGCAAACTCCGCACAGAAAGGCCCTCGTCGACCACGGGGCTCGAACCCGGACCTTCTTGCTGTGAGGCAACAGCGCTAACCACTACACCACCATGCCGCCCGTTTATTAGTTTCTCATACTACAAAAAAAACCCCTCTATTTTTTCAGTTCATCTGCCTTTTCAGGACGGTTTCAGGTTTCTCCTCTAAAACACCTGATCCTAACGCTGATGATCTGGTGTTCAGGATCAGATGGAAGCCAGAATCTCAGGACTGGAATAGAAGTAGCAGTAGAAGTAGGACATAGTCTTGCTTTAGCTTTCCTGTTAGATTCATGACTTGGTAGTGGATGTAAATGTTGTCGTCAAATCCTGCAGCATTATGTTGAAAAATCCAATAAGGATTACGCCTGAGGTATCCTGCATTCGTGCAGATAATAAAGTAACTTCATAAGAGCTTTGAGTCATTAGTAGTAGTATTGTTGTTGTTATTGGTTTGTTTGTTTATATTTTTAAATAACCAGCATGAATATATTTCTTCCAAAATTTCTAGTCATTTCCATCCACAACTTCTAGATCTGAGCATAAGTTGTGATGCTGACTTCAATAATGTTTTTTTAATATTAATTTTTTATATTGTATATTATATTGTATTATTTTGTATTATATTTACAAAAAAAACCGCATGTGATTTTAATTTCATTACTGCTCATGGTCATTTTTCTGAACTTTATTATGATCTTATTATCAAACAGATCTCCAAATCAGTGTAATATAAACAAGATTGATTGATCACTCAGTATTTTTGTTTGTTTGTTTGTTTGTTTGTTTGTTTGTTTGTGTTCACAAAAATATAATTCAGTTTCCTGTCACATTCCCTGGAATAATTTTTAGCTCTTTTTTTAAAATCAGTATTTATTAGGTAAAACCTGAAATAATTTGTGCAACATAAATAGGAGTGTTTGTTTGTTTGTTTGTTGTGCAATAACTTATTTAGTATTTATGCATATTCATATAATTTTTTTTAAATCTACCTATTTTGTCTTCTTGGAAGGGGAAAAAAGTTCAAGCAGGTTTGTTTGTTTGTTTGTTAACTTTCCTTTGAAGTGAACGGTAAGCAAAGCGCGCGCACTCACTCGGGCGTGTTCACCCAGATGACGTCCAGGTGGCAGTAATAAACGCACTCCTTGTCCTTGTACGTGTAGCACGTGCACCGCTTGACTCGGTTCCGCGGATGAGGGTCGCACGACGGTCCTGTGACGCCTTCGTGGTCGTCGGCGGATCCGCGCGCTCGCTCCGTGGGTGCCGGTGCAGGTTCCGGTGCTGTCCTCGCGCACATGCTCGCGCGCTCGTGCTCAGGTGCGCTCTCCTCGCGCGCGGCGATCCTCCGGTGCAGCGAAACGCCTGGAAACATTCCGGGAATAAAAGGAGTGAGTAGCTCTGTGGGATAAAACATTCAACCTCATATAATAATAATAATAATAATAATAATAATAATAATTTAGAGACATCTGACAGTTTGATGTCAAACATTTCAGTGAATATGGTCACCTATAGCACGAGACAGGAAGTAAACTCTCGGGCTGAGCGATATGGCAAAAAAAAAAAATCACATCACGATACTTGATACTGTATTTTCTTTAAAACATGCACAATTCAGCACTTATGTTTCACAATATTTAGAGTTACTGCAAAATGTTTTCATCCTCGGGTTTATATGTACATTTTTTAAATGTATTTATTTATTTATTTATTTATTTATTTCCCACGTTGTTTTTGTGTTTAACAGAAGAAAGCTTCTGTGTATGTTCTGCCTGGATCCATGTTTCCACCTGGTTCTCTGGTGACTGTATGCTAAACTGTCCTTAAAAGTGTGCGTGTGTGTGTGAGAGAGAGAGAGAGAGAGAGACTGAGTGTGTGTGTGAGAGAGAGAGAGAGAGAGAGAGAGAGAGAGAGAGAGTGTGTGTGTGTGTGTGTGTGTGTGTGTGTGTGAGAGAGAGAGTGTGTGTGTGTGTGTGTGTGTGTCGCTGAAAGGTAATGGTGGATCCTCCACAGGATAAAGTGCATCGTGAAGATGAATAAATGAAAAGAATCAGAAAATCTTGAAGGGAAAAGGGGATTGGTGGCAAAAATATATATGTGTCTGAAAATAAAATTCTATGTACAAATGTTTTTTTTTAATTTTGCAAAAAAAAATCTGTCAATTTGTTTAAGACCACCAATCATCATCAAGATCACAGAAACTGACACAAACACTAATCTAGTGGAAATGATTCCATTATTAATTATAGTCTGTTGAAAAATTCATATTAATTAAATTCCTGCTGTAACGCAGAGCTTCCGCGAAGGGCATGAGAAACATCCCAGTGCACTGTACGACTCATCCCCAGCACTTTCCCTAAACACCTCCGATTTATACCACACCTTCATCACCATCCACGTTAATTTAAAAAAAAGAGTATAATACCGTTTGCGCGTGCGGCTGTTAATCCGATTAAAATCAAAACGCCCAAATCCAGAAGCGCCGTCTTGGCCATGCCCAGGGGTTTCAGTCCAGAAAAGACAAGAAAAGGGCGAAAGACGCGTTCGATGGACATAAGGTCTTCAGATTAGTCCCAGTTTAGTTGATCTAAAGTGCTGTGATATCCAGGAAACCCCATTCTCACGCAGATGCACCGCATTTTCCCGGTCAAACCGTCCGCGTCTCACATGGCACGCGCTCTCCGGAGATATGCGTGAGTTCAGGAGCTGGAACCCGCATCCAGGAGTGTGTGTGTGATGTAGTGTGTGATGTAGTGTGTGTGTGTTAGTGTGTTTTTATAGAGGATACAGCCTACAGAGCACCACCCTTTCCATGCACCCGTGTGATCACCTTCAGGTATGGCTTTATGAGAGAAAAAAAAAAAGCAAAAATATTGCTGTCATGCATCATCATCATCATAATCATCATCATCAATAATAACATTATTAAAATGTAAGACTTTATTATATAAATACATTATTAACATTTAAGTACTGCACCATATATATATATATATATATATATATATATATATATATTTTTTTTTTTTTTTTCTTTTCCCATAGCGATCAGAATGATAAAACTTGCAAAATTCATAATTTAAAGAAGTACTGAACATTAAATACAACCATTACACATCGACAGTAGGGTGCAAAAGTCGTTTGTTTGTTTTTTTCAAACAAACTTTGTTATAAATTTCTATTTTGTGACTTCTACATTAGGGCGGCACGGTGGTGTAGTGGTTAGCGCTGTCACCTCAAAGCAAGAAGGTCCGGGTTCAAGCCCCGTGGCCGGCGAGGGCCTTTCTGTGCGGAGTTTGCATGTTCTCCCCGTGTCCGCGTGGCTTTCCTCCGGGTGCTCCGGTTTCCCCCACAGTCCAAAGACATGCAGGTTAGGTTAACTGGTGACTCTAAATTGACCGTAGGTGTGAATGTGAGTGTGAATGGTTGTCTGTGTCTATGTGTCAGCCCTGTGATGACCTGGCGACTTGTCCAGGGTGTACCCCGCCTTTCGCCCGTAGTCAGCTGGGATAGGCTCCAGCTTGCCTGCGACCCTGTAGAACAGGGGTGTCAAACCTGATCCATAAAGGGCCTTGTGGCTGCAGGTTTTCATTCCAGCCATGCAGCAGCACTCCTGACTTGGCTCATTCAATCAACTGAACTGTCTTCACACAGTCAAATACTTGCAGCCACACCCACCCTTGATTAAAGGGTGGGTGTGTCAGTTGATTGAATAAGCCAAATCAGGGTGCTGCTGCATGGCTGGAATGAAAACCTGCAGCCACACGGCCCTTTATGGATCAGGTTTGACACCCCTGCTGTAGAAGGATAAAGCGGCTAGAGATAATGAGATGAGATGAGACTTCTACATTAGCAGCACGGTGGTGTAGTGGTTAGCACTGTCGCCTCACAGCAAGAAGGTTCTGGGTTCGAGCCCAGCGGCCTTTCTATGTGGAGTTTGCATGTTGTCTGTGAGGGGTTCCTCCACAGTCCAAAGACATGTGGCTAATTTATGGCTCTAAATTGACTGTAGGTGTGAATGGTTGTTTGTGTCTGTGTATCAGCCCTGCGATGATCTGGCAACTTGTCCAGGGTGTGCCCCGCCTGTCACCCATAGTCAGCTGGGATAGACTGCAACACTGTTCAGGATAAGTGGCTACAGATAATGGATGGATGGACTTCTACATTATCGAGTAAAAACATTTTAGAGTTCCAAACATTCATTGTTGGGTTTTTTCCAGCACAAAATTAAATGTTTCAGAAAAAAAAACAAGTTTGTAATATGTCTAAGCGGCGTATTCCATAACAGAGCACTTTTCAGATGAAAAAAGAAAACATAATGAAGGCTACTGGGTTTGGGGGCAAAATTAAGAAGTGAGTATGACAGTCAAAGTGTCCAGAAGAACTGTGGCTGGTTCTGGAAGATGCTCAGTAAAACCTACAGCTCATTTCCGCATAAAACTGCACTCACTAGACCTGAGACTACTGTTTGTTTGTTTTTTAAAGCAAAGGGAATTGCATCTCACACCAAATATTGGCTTTGTTTCATTTATTATGGCTTACTGATTATCCATCCATTATCCATAACTGCTTATCCTGTGCAGGGTCATGGGCAAGCTGGATCCTATCCCAGATGACTATAGGTGAGAGGCGGGGTACACCCTGGACAAGTCGCCAGGTTATCGCCAAACAAACAACCATTCACACTCACATTCACACCTACGGTCAATTTAGAGTCACCAGTTAACCTAACCTGCATGTCTTTGGACTGTGGGGGAAACTGGAGCACCCAGAGGAAACCCACGCAGACACAGGGAGAACATGCAAACTCCGCACAGAAAGGCCCTCGCCGGCCCCGGGGCTCGAACCCAGGACCTTCTTGTTGTGAGGCGACAGCGCTAACCACTGCACCACCGTGCCGCTCCTATAATATAATATAATATAATATAATATAATATAATATAATACGGGCGGCACGGTGGTGTAGTGGTTAGCGCTGTCGCCTCACAGCAAGAAGGTCCTGGGTTCGAGCCCCGGGGCCGGCGAGGGCCTTTCTGTGCGGAGTTTGCATGTTCTCCCTGTGTCTGCGTGGGTTTCCTCCGGGTGCTCCGGTTTCCCCCACAGTCCAAAGACATGCAGGTTAGGTTAACTGGTGACTCTAAATTGACCGTAGGTGTGAATGTGAGTGTGAATGGTTGTCTGTGTCTATGTGTCAGCCCTGTGATGACCTGGCGACTTGTCCAGGGTGTACCCCGCCTTTCGCCCGTAGTCAGCTGGGATAGGCTCCAGCTTGCCTGCGACCCTGTAGAAGGATAAAGCGGCTAGAGATAATGAGATGAGATGAGATAATATAATGCATGTTTGCAGGATAAAAATTCAATTTTATTGATTTTTTATAAAGTTTTTAAGTTGCAAACATTATTTTGATGAGTTGTGCTGACATAATAATGTTATTAATTATGTTAATTTAACACTGTTTGTAATTTAAACTCAGATTTCTGCCTGAATTGATTTAAAAACAGAACTCGAGTTGGAGTGATTTAGACCCCGTTTACACGTAGCCGGGTATCTATAAAAACGGATATTTATTTATGCGGTTGCACCCATCATTTACGTACACGTAAACGGAGGTTTCAGTCACTGAAAACGGCTGCTTTCAAAAACTCCGGGCAAAGTGGAGATTTGTGAAAACTCCGTTTTCATACCTGCGTGTAAATAGTGGAAAACGGAGTTTTCTCTGTGTTATGGGGAAAACGGAGTTTTAGCATTGTGATCTGACGGCCCCTCCTCCTTGGCTTTCAGATCTCTGGTTGGTTTTCTATTTGTTTGACATGTTTTTGACAGCCTTCCCTGGCTGCTTTTGAGCATTGTGTAAATGGAATTATTTTCTAGTACGGGGAGGAGAAGATACCCGTTTTCATAAATACCCGGCTACGTGTAAACGAAGTATTTATGAAATTAAGTTGAGGATTTCAAGCCCCCTCCCTCACCCACTAAACAAGCCTGGGCAAATCCAGACAGTGAAGATTGTGTGTTGGAGGACATTCAGCATGAACAAATACAACACAAAGGACATTACACAGTGAGTTTTATTTCATTTACAAATAAATTCTGCTAAAGCACTGAATTTGGGCATATTCTCAATTGTGATATGACCAGCAGTGGACTTGTGTACGGAGTTGAAGCGACATCTGCTAATGCAAGTGATGGAACGTGTTATATTACACAGACACGAGTGTTTTACTGGGAAATACGCCACTCGTATATTTCATACGAGCTCCATCCGGGACATGGAGAACCAAAACCGGGACATAAATCTCTATATGTCACTTGTGAGGAAATCAATAAATTGTTTTGATAAATTTGGGGACTTTTTGTTTGTGAATGTGTCGATATAATAAAAAGAAAATCACATGTTGGCTTGAAGATATGAAGTTTATCTTCTCGTGTTGAAAAACTCATTTTTCATACGAAATACATCACGGATCTGAGTGACATATTTAAATAATATTGGCTGGCTTTTTTTCATGGTATATCAGATATATTCCATTCAGCTAGCATGATACTGAACGAGTCGAAGACGAGTAGCTGAATGGAATATATCTGACAGACCATGAAAAAAAAGCCAGACAATATTATTATTTTTATTATACATACACATTCCTTTCGGATGTTCAACGCGTCTTTCTCTTTCAAAATTCTCTCAAAATCTTCCATTTTTAACAAAGCAAATCTGGTGGCCATGTTTGTTTTAAATTGTCCCAGTCACTCACTCGCTTGCGTAGAAGTTTTACGTCTCTGATGTGTGACGTCATGTTGTCTTGACAACCATGCAATATCGTAAACCATATTCGACGCTCATTCTCCATTGAGTAGAGTGACGTAATACACGTAGGATAAGCGATATGCTAACAATATTGCATGCTATCGAACCAAATGAATGAAACCTGCTAGAAGGGAATAGAACACGGTTTTATTCCATCGAAAAAGTGTCCTGTATGGATAATAATTCCCGATATTTCACTCCGATGACGTTACTCGCAGTGTTTTCCCACTGACTTGTCAAAATGGCGAACTGGTTCAAAATTAAAATTATTTCCATTAACTTGTGTTTTTTTGTGGACGTGTCCATATAATATAAAGAACATTACACAATGGCGTGAAGATATGAAGTTTATCCTCTCGTGTTGAAACATACAGTATATCACTCGTATGCTTCGCTTGCTCTTGATATAGTATGTCTTCACCACTCGAAGATAAACTTCATATCTTTGCGCGACTGTGTAATATTCTCTATGTACTATGACATTTATCTAACGTTAGTCATATTTATCAGTGTAATTTGGAAATCAGATCCTTTAGTTTTAGCATAGCAGTGGATAAGAATGATAACGTTTCATTTGACAAATCTGCTCCACCCTCAGAGAGGGATTTTCATGTGTATCATGGAAAGAAAAAGCATGATGAATTTTTTTCCTTATTCATCTAACTGTCCATTATCTTGTGTAATCTAATTTCTCTCTTTAGAAACGTTCAGTCACATGTTACTTCGCTTTGGCTGTTATTTCCTTGGAGACTCAGATTCTGGCATGTATTTAGATGCGAACCAAAATCTGTTGTACTGCCCTTATAACTGGTTTAGTCTTTTATACTGGTTTAGTGTGATGAATAAACAACTTCTTCTCCTTCTCCTTCTTCTTCTTCTTCTTCATACCATGCCAGCATTTAATCCTCAGAAGTGAACTGATGAAGAGTAAGCATCCTGTATTCAAATTTTTCATACTGTTTCAAATACTGACTGTCTGCTTGCAAAAACATGTTTCACTCTGGTACTTTTTTTTTTGATCACATAAAACTCCATTTCCTAGCTCTAACCGGTTACGACAGTAGTGTTAGCAACATCATGAGTGTACGTGGCAAATTATGCTTTTCAGGAGTATAACTTTTGATTAACATATGAAAGTTCATCAGATGAAAATGAAAAGGAAGAAGGGACACCAATTTTACCAGAAGCACCTTCAACGTGAATGTACAAATCAATGGGAGCGAGCTAGCCTACTAGCCAATGTGTTATAATTTACTTATAATTTGTGGGACAATTTACATTTGAGTTGTTGTTGTTGTTGGTGGTGGTGGTTCGAGATTGAAATATCACGTGTTCAAATACACAACTGCAGTTCAATATAAATAGAGTTAATTCCCAAACAATTTTGTTGTTGAATATTGTTGTTAGTTTCCTAAAAGCTACTACGTGAACAAAAATACTAAAAAAAACCACTTCAGAAAATCTAACTGAAGCAACTTATTTTTTTTAAATAGTTATTAACTTTAAAACTTGTATTCATAATTATGGTAAATACAGCAATACATCACACAACCCTTACAAATTCATTTTAAATAATGTGGAAAAACTTTTGGAAGAACAATTTTTATGAGTAATCGGCTTAAAAACTTGTGTATGTGGGTCATTCTAGAATTCAGGGTAGAACCCCGATTCCAAAAAAGTTGGGACAAAGTACAAATTGTAAATAAAAACGGAATGCAATAATTTGCGAATCTCAAAAACTGATATTGTATTCACAATAGAACATAGACAACATATCAAATGTCGAAAGTGAGACATTTTGAAATTTCATGCCAAATATTGGCTCATTTGAAATTTCATGACAGCAACACATCTCAAAAAAGTTGGGACGGGCAATAAGAGGCTGGAAAAGTTAAAGGTACAAAAAAGGAACAGCTGGAGGACCAAATTGCAACTCATTAGGTCAATTGGCAATAGGTCATTAACATGACTGGGTATAAAAAGAGCATCTTGGAGTGGCAGCGGCTCTCAGAAGTAAAGATGGGAAGAGGATCACCAATCCACCTAATTCTGCACCGACAAATAGTGGAGCAATATCAGAAAGGAGTTCGACAGTGTAAAATTGCAAAGAGTTTGAACATATCATCATCTACATCACCTAAAAAACATTTCCAAACTAAGAGGACTTATGTCAAAAAATGATCTGGAAAAACTAATACATGCCTTCATCTCTAGTAGGGTTGATTACTGCAATGGCCTTTTCACAGGCCTGCCAAAAAAGACCATCAAACGACTTCAGCTGGTTCAAAATGCTGCGGCTAGGGTTCTCACATGAGAACCCTAGTGTAAAATTGCAAAGAGTTTGAACATATCATCATCTACAGTGCATAATATCATCAAAAGATTCAGAGAATCTGGAAGAATCTCTGTGCGTAAGGGTCAAGGCCGGAAAACCATACTGGGTGCCCGTGATCTTCGGGCCCTTAGACGGCACTGCATCACATACAGGCATGTTTCTGCATGGGAAAGCACAAAATGGGCTCAGGAATATTTCCAGAGAACATTATCTGTGAACACAATTCACTGTGCCATCCGTCGTTGCCAGCTAAAACTCTATAGTTCAAAGAAGAAGCCGTATCTAAACATGATCCAGAAGCGCAGACATCTTCTCTGGGCCAAGGCTCATTTAAAATGGACTGTGGCAAAGTGGAAAACTGTTCTGTGGTCAGACGAATCAAAATTTGAAGTTCTTTATGGAAATCAGGGACACCGTGTCATTCGGACTAAAGAGGAGAAGGACGACCCAAGTTGTTATCAGCGCTCAGTTCAGAAGCCTGCATCTCTGATGGTATGGGGTTGCATTAGTGCGTGTGGCATGGGCAGCTTACACATCTGGAAAGACACCATCAATGCTGAAAGGTTCTAGAGCAACATATGCTCCCATCCAGACAACGTCTCTTTCAGGGAAGACCTTGCATTTTCCAACATGACAATCCCAAACCACATACTGCATCAATTACAGCATCATGGCTGCGTAGAAGAAGGGTCCGGGTACTGAACTGGCCAGCCTGCAGTCCAGATCTTTCACCCATAGAAAACATTTGGCGCATCATAAAACGGAAGATAGGACAAAAAAGACCTAAGACAGTTGAGCAACTAGAATCCTACATTAGACAAGAATGGGTTAACATTCCTATCCCTAAACTTGAGCAACTTGTCTCCTCAGTCCCCAGACGTTTACAGACTGTTGTAAAGAGAAAAGGGGATGTCTCACAGTGGTAAACATGGCCTTGTCCCAACTTCTTTGAGATGTGTTGTTGTCATGAAATTTAAAATCACCTAATTTTTCTCTTTAAATGATACATTTTCTCAGTTTAAACATTTGATATGTCATCTATGTTCTATTCTGAATAAAATATGGAATTTTGAAACTTCCACATCATTGCATTCCGTTTTTATTTACAATTTGTACTTTGTCCCAACTTTTTTGGAATTAGGGTTTGTTCTATCTATCTATCTATCTATCTATCTATCTATCTATCTATCTATCTATCTATCTATCTATCTATCTATCTATCTATTTAAAATACACAGTCAGTTTTCCACTCTTTACCAACTTTATTAACATAAGTATCAGGATCCAAGTCTTTTTGTGCTCTTCTGCCTCCAGCAATTTCCTGTCATGGCATTTATGTGCCATCATGAATGTGAAAATAAGATATTTGAATGAGAGGCAGACATGTCAGATCAGTCAGTGTATGGTTGGCACAGACACCTGAACCCATTATTCAAGAGTGAGCACTGGTTACCTGGCAAAGGGTGGGGGGGTTTTTTGTTTTTGTTGTTCCCATCTGAACAACTTAATCCTATCTGAATGCATATAAAAGTCAGAATCTGACAGCAGATTAAAGATGAAGGTATAATTACGGCAAGTAAAAAACAAACTCACAAACATACATTTGGTTCATAAAATGGATACATTTCAGGATTTTCTGCTGTAAAGCCTAAACTGTCTTTATTGGCTTGGAAACACACTTTTTTTTTTTTAAATCAACCTTCTGTAATGCCTGACATTTCTATTTATTTGATGTGCTTTGTTGTATGATGTAAGAGGTCAGCTAGACGCGCTGGCCCACACAATAACCAAATAATTAATTCTGATAATAAAGGCATTTACCAAATTTCCAGTGAAGGCTGGTTATGATGTCGTCAATGCCCATGTTATCAGTCTGGAATTATCTCAAGAGCAGTCGTGAATAAAGTACAGAGAAACTATACTTAAGGGGGACATGGCATACACTTTTCAGTTATTTAACAATTATTCGCCGAAGGTGAAGTGAATATCGATGAATAATAACTGAGACAATTTTAAGGTTATTATTTAAATAATATTGGCTGGCTTTTTTCATATCAGATATATTCCATTCAGCTAGCATGATACTGAACGAGTCGAAGACAAGTAGCTGAATGGAATATATCTGATATACCACAAAAAAAGACAGCTATTGTTATTATTATTATTATTATTATTATTATACATGCACATTCAATGGAACAATTATAGATTTTACAAAAAGTTAAGAACAGGAGGGTAACTTCTGATCTTAACTTTTTGTAAAAGGGGGGTAAATTCTGAGCTGATTCTGATCTAATGTAATTCAATCTTCTGTCAATCCAATGTGCTGTACAAAGTCAAAGTTCTAACAGTAAAAATGGTACAAGTCCAAAAAGCCTGAAGAACAACCCAACTTATATCCAAGCTATATCCAGGTTGACAGTTCAAGTTCAAAGTTACTGTTGGTCGTAATTAATTGTTACACTGCAGTTGTTCAAAACAAAAGGGTTTTGCTGAGTGAAGTCCACAAGTGAAGTCCTCTTGTAAGTCTCCATCACTTTTCCTCACCTCCAAGTCGAACTTTGACAACATTTCCGCTATTTCTCTCTTTTCCAGTTTTTTGATGTCTGTTGGTATGTTTTTCTCTTGTAAATATGCATGAAGAATATCCAGTGAAGCTTTGGTAGCCTTTCAGGTGAATCGGGATTGTACATTTCACGTCTCCGAGATGATAAACCTTTTGTTATTTTACACAAAAAATATTTACTGAATCAGTTTTGAACAATAATGCAAATTATGATAAACTTTCAACAATAGCGATGCTTGATGGACATTTTAGACCCAATTTATCCATAAAACTTGAACTAAATGACTCACACCCCTCCCCATTATTGGCCATTTTTGACTCCTGAGTCATCCATTCAATTCAAATAAACAGGAAGTGATTCAGTTTAACAGTTTATTTTTGGAGGCTTAATCTATTAACTGTTATAAAATCAATTGGATAGAAAGTCTATTTTCTGTATTATGTGAAATTTCAGTAATAAAAAAATTTTTTTTTGTCCATCACAGAGTTCTTGTCAACTCTGTTAACTCTGTTACAAAACCGCATAAAATCCACAAAGACTTTTAATAATACGCATGACACCTGCACTGAGTGATGTCACTTCCTCTGGCGGGAAACTTCAGAAAGGCAGTGAGGTGAGGTATGTTATGTTATGTTTCTTCTCTCATTAATTTGAACAAAATGTTGAGGATTTCACACCAACAGTAGATTAATTATTCACCAACCCTGTTATTGTGATATCGGAGTGAATCTCTCCGATTAAAATCCATACACTTCTGTTTTTATACGTGCCGTGCGGTAGCTAGTTTCAGGTCAGCGTGTGGAGTTAAGACACAAAATGGTGGGAAATGTCAACTCTGTTATCGTCAGTTCTGTTGATGGATTGCCCAGTTTGACGACAGCAGAGTTGACGATGACTAACAGAGTCGACACTTGAAATATACCCGCAATTATAGAACGGGCCAGATGCTACCAATTATTAAGTAAGTGGTCATTAAAAGTACGAATACTCAATGTATTTTGTTGTTGTTGGTTGAAAATTAATTTCATTACAAGTTGTCGTAAATTAAAACGATTTAGTAAACTGTTTGTTGTGTCAATTTTTTGTTGTTGTTGTTGAGTCTAAACATTTATTTTTACAGTGTGTGTTTATAGACTTCATAGAGAGTCATAATTAGTCTCTCACTTGTAATGACTGTATTTCTGTAGTGTACATCCTGCAGTCTGTACATCCCGTGGTATAAACACTTAGGGGTGTGCTGTTTTAAAGGTGCCCTTCCACCAAAAACGTTTAATACTGGGTCTTTTTGAAATACCATAGTTCACTCCGAGTTGCATATGCATGCTGCATGTGAAAATGTAATTCTACTCCCATTCCCTGTATTAGCTTATGAAAGAAAATAGTTGGGGGGCGGCACGGTGGTGTAGTGGTTAGCGCTGTCGCCTCACAGCAAGAAGGTCCTGGGTTCGAGCCCCGGGGCCGGCGAGGGCCTTTCTGTGCGGAGTTTGCATGTTCTCCCCGTGTCCGCGTGGGTTTCCTCCGGGTGCTCCGGTTTCCCCCACAGTCCAAAGACATGCAGGTTAGGTTAACTGGTGACTCTAAATTGAGCGTAGGTGTGAATGTGAGTGTGAATGGTTGTCTGTGTCTATGTGTCGGCCCTGTGATGACCTGGCGACTTGTCCAGGGTGTACCCCGCCTTTCGCCTGTAGTCAGCTGGGATAGGCTCCAGCTTGCCTGCGACCCTGTAGAACAGGATAAAGCGGCTAGAGATAATGAGATGAGATGAGAAAATAGTCGGAAAAACAAGCGGATCTGAAAAAGCCCTACGAACTTACGTCACTTCGAAAATTAGTATTCATGGTATTCGAGGTTGCATTTAATCCCTGGATCTGTGCCATCAAGATGATCGACCACCAGCTCACAAGCTGTAAGTAAAACATGAACTTTTTGTTCGAAAGTTTTTGTTACAAAATGGCATGTTCATATTCTCCATGTTAGCATGCATGACATGGTCACAAGCTAGGCAGGGATGAGAGTTTTCCGCTTTTCGGCGGATTTCCGCTTTTTCTGAGTAAAAAACGACCTTTTTATATTATGCCAAATCCGTTGAGAAATTTTTTTTTAATTAATTTCGGGGGGTCGGGGTATGTTTCTTCATGCTGTTCAAACTTTATTAACTCCAACGATGTTTACACATTATTTGTAAGTCGCCATCTTTAGTCTCGTTTAAATCTCGTTGAATGTGATGTAAAATTCGTGTTATCTACATTGTTATTGGTCAAAACATCGATGTCGAGACCATAATAGCCAATCAAAACAGTTTTTACAAAGACACCCACATCCGCTTGTTCTGACCCACTGGAGGTAGCGTCACAGTGCTGTTAGCCAATCAGAGGTAACACGTTTACTGATTGCTGTTAGCCAATCAGAGGTAATACGTTTACATGTCATGAATATTAATGAGTAAGAGCTGAAATCCTGTCGTTCTCCCGCCACCCACTCCTCCACCAAACTAGAACAGCCTGAAACAGGAGAACCACAGCATTTTTTTCACCAAAACCGGCTCGCAGGGCATTCATTCATACTAGAGACCACCGCACAATTAATGAAAAAACGATGCAATGAGACCTTTAAGAAAATAATCCATGGTGTGATGAAGTGGAGTTACTGTTCCCACCTCAAAGCTGATTATTTTCCAATAATAGTATGTCCTGGAGTGTTCAGCTCAGCTGGCCATAAGACAGATGAGTTGTTGCTATGACGTGGCGTCCGTCGTCCTTCCGTCATCCACAATTCAGTTAAATCGAATCTCCTCTGTCAGTTCTCCACGGATTTCCGTTCCGATTGTTTTGTTTGAAAGAACTCATCACTCCGCACAAAACTTGGTCGTTGTTTTGTCAGATTTTTTGCTCACGAGTTAGTAATTAGGCCAAATTTATGAATTTTCCAGGCCTGTCACTAGAATTGTATCTCCTCTCTCATTTCTCACCCGATTTCAGTTCTGATCGATGTTTTGGATAGATCTTCCCATGAGGATCAAAACTTGGTCCTTTGCTGATTTTCCTGTCGTGGAGGTTGGTCCTCTCTCACACTGTCACATTTCAGTTCTGTTTGATGTTTTGGCAGTCATGGTTGTTTTGATGGCAGGCCAGATGAGCTCCTACGTCCTTGACATTCTCATCTCATCTCATTATCTCTAGCCGCTTTATCCTTCTACAGGGTCGCAGGCAAGCTGGAGCCTATCCCAGCTGACTACGGGCAAAAGGCGGGGTACACCCTGGACAAGTCGCCAGGTCATCACAGGGCTGACACATAGACACAGACAACCATTCACACTCACATTCACACCTACGGTCAATTTAGAGTCACCAGTTAACCTAACCTGCATGTCTTTGGACTGTGGGGGAAACCGGAGCACCCGGAGGAAACCCACGCGGACACGGGGAGAACATGCAAACTCCACACAGAAAGGCCCTCGCCGGCCACGGGGCTCGAACCCAGGACCTTCTTGCTGTGAGGCGACAGCGCTAACCACTACACCACCGTGCCGCCCTTCCTTGACATTCTGGGGTTTTTTTTTTCCTCTAATACCACAGCAATCTTCTGACACAAATAACTATTTTATTAATGAATTATATGTCATACTTTTTATGCATTTACAGTTACGTTTGTTTGTTGACGTGAAACATCCGTGAGACAAATTAGTTCTTGTTATTATGTACGATCTATCAGTTAGTAAACACTCTCACCAATCTCACTTTTTTCTCTCTCTCATATTGTTAATAAATCAAAACACGTCATGTTACTTGAGAAACCACAAAGTGAAGACTTTCCCATGGTGGAAAACATCCAAAGTAAAGAACTGACCATGGAGTGTCTGCTCATGAATACATCATCATTGGATTAATTTCTTCAGGAATCAGGTCCAGTCTACGGTTTGTGTCAGGAGGTTGAAACATTCCCTTCCTCCTGGATGGCTGTTTTTTCTTCTCACAGCTGTAGGCTGTCCTCGCTTATAAACATTAAATTCCCCCATTCAGTTCTAATCTCCGGAAACGCAGTTGTAGCGAGTGTTTTTCGAGTCAAAAGGAGTCCAATTCCACAAGAATGAGAACCTCTCCGAAAGTTTTGTCTGTGAAGTGCTTGTTTTGATAGTCGGCTCAACATGTCAGCTTGGGTTTGATCACAGATGGTGTTTAAAGTATTGAACAACAACAACAAAAAATCCAATCCAAATAGTACATTTAATAATGGGAGTGTGATTCAAAACATGTTCTCAGACATGTCGTATTTTCCATGCTAAATTTACTTCAGTCACGGAGAGGTGCGAGCCAGAAAGTCTTGTGCACTTTGAATAAATAACTCAGAGAAAAACGCTGACTATTTTAATGTATTTAAGCACTAGGGCATAACAGAATGTGCACAGAAGCCCAAAATCTCGAACATGAACGCCAGGTCTGAAACCTATCTCTCTCCGGCACTCCAGATTCCTTAAATAACTTGTCTGCAAGGTTTCAGATTACACAACATGGCACAGACCTTACCAGGTGCATGGGAACAGGCCAAACTGAGGGAGAAAACTCATTCACGTTTTCTCACATTCATCTTAACAGAGAAGACAGTAGTAGAATAATGTTTGGTAAAATGTGTATTAAAGGAGAACTGAAGTCATTTTTAAACTTGCTTTATTTCTTAATTAACGTGTTATTCAATTACGTTTTCGGTTTTAGTAACCTTATATCGTGACTCGTATTGGCAACTAATTGCAATTAAATATTATACTTATCAGCCTATGCGGTTTTTCGCCATGTTGAATTTAGTTCGTTTGGTCCACGGCAGGCGTCGCTTATCCGCGCGATCTTCACGAGACTTGTGCGAGACTTCGAAACATCAAGTGTCAGCCAGGTGTCAGTCAGTGCCACCATTTTGAAAACTGTTTTCCAAATGAAATATTGCACAAAAACGAGTTTAAATGACGATTACTGCTTACCTTTTTTTTTCAAACTTTCCTGATTGCTATCAAAACAAACAAAACTTCTGGCTTGATTACATCAGCATTCAAAAGAGAGCACGCGCGTCTTTTGACAACATTGACAGATGTTGGTCACTTTGATTTCCGCTGTACGTTTTACTTCCATCCTACGATGCCTCGCACAGGTCTCAATGAAACTTGTTTACGGCCATCGCGTTGACATATGGACTGATATATTACAGAGCATATTTCACACACTCATAACTTGCTATAGCAGCGACAAAATAGCGATCAAAAAAGCATTCCTATATTTAATAAAATGAGATAAATAGAATTTTGATCATCAAAAATTTGCCTTCAGTTCTCCTTTAAGTGATTGAGCAGAAGATGAAACACTTTCTCCAGTTCCTAAAGTGACTCCAATCACAGGTTTATAGTATTAATGTTCAGGTTCTCATATGATATTGTTTCTATAGTAACACAGACTTGTACAGCGGATGATCTCCATAATTTAAGATGAATAATAAACATGGTGTTAACAAAGAAAAATGTATCATTGAGACGGTGATTTTCACTAATGAGACTTTTATATTATAGAACATTTATGGAAGGAGTCTCCAGTGTGCTTTATAACAGTCATCATCATCATCATCATCATCATCATCATAGTGACATGAGATCGGCCTTAGGGCGCGTTTGCTTTGGAAACCGCTGTTCCAACCAACACCTGAAGTCTTTACTATTCATCATTGTCCTTCTGGCCTGCTGCCTGTCAACCCCCAGTAGCTCCTTCACTATTGCCCAGGACTTCGATGGTGTTCTTTTATGAAAGACCACCTACTTTTGTAGTGCGTCATTTTCCATACGGCACACATGTGCCATACAAGTATATCTATATAATAACGGCAAAGTTTGTTTGTTTGTCTTGAGCTAACGTTACCATTTCTCAACGGATTTTCACCAAATTTGGCAAGTAGGTCCGGGGATGACCCGGAATTTTGCAGATATAAACAAAATTTATGTACGGGCCTCAGGGGTCCCCGGTGGCCCCCTGGGTGGTGGATGTTTGGATTTTTGTTTGTCTTGGGTTAACATCACCATTTATCTCGGATCCTCACCAAATTTGACATGGAAGTCTTGGGGCAACCCGGAATTTTGCAAAACCCGGGCAACACCAGGTAACCTGCTAGTTTCAAATATTGGACATGACAAAAGTCTCAGATAGAATGCGACTGAGTTATTTCTCATAGTTGCTCATTTGATATTTTAAAAGCCTATATAATAGTCAAGCTGTCTTTTGACTTGTGTTGCATGGTCAACACCTTTTTTCCGTTGTCTGCAAGAAGGGGCATTTTTCCGGGCATACTCTCCAGCTACCATCTTTCTGAGGAAACCATACCTTCTGCAGTTCTGTATCTGACAATTCATATGACTGGGTACTGTACAGTAAACAGGGATGAACGCAAGCTATCAGAATTTTCATGTGAGTGCTCAGATATATTTCTGTGTCAGTCAAAAACTGTTTCAACTCATTCCACTTCTGGGAGGCGGATGCGATTCTGAGGTGTAAAAATGCTGAAGACTTTGCTGTGTTGGTGATTAAATGACCAAGATAGTCAGGATAGTAAAGAGTTCATTTTATGTTTTTTGTTTTTTTTGGTTACATGACTGTGGCAGCGGGGGCGTGGTCAAGCACCGGTCTGTGACAGGAGGGCGGAGTCAGGGAAGGTAAGTGGCAGATTCACTTCACCTGAGAGCAATTAACGTGTTTGTGTGTCTTCCCAGGGACCGCGCCCTATTTAGGGAGGGAGAGCGAGAGCAGAGGAGATCTCTCCCGAACCAGACACCTGATGTGTGTGTGTGCGCGTGTGTCTGTGTTAAGCAGATTGTGTTCCCTGAAAAGTGGAAACAATAAAACGATTTGTTGAACCTGATCTCTGTCCTGCCGTCCTCTGTGCTCCACCCACACCTAGGGAAAGCTACAGTGGTGCCGAAACCCGGGAAATGGAGCACCAACCCAGCAGCCCCATGGAATCCTCCCCGTTCACCGACCTGGTCCACGCCCTCGCCACGGCTCAGCCAAGCCAGCACCAGGCGCTCGTCACACTCCGAAAGGAACAAGAGCGGCGCTTCGATGCCCTGGTGCTGGCCCAGCAAGAAGATCGCAAGGCGTTCCGGCGTCTCCTCGCGTCGGCGGGGCCCACCAGTGCTCCGGCCGCGGGCCCGTCTCCCCTCACCCTAACTAAGATGGGCCCGCAGTATGACCCCGAGGCTTTCTTCACGTTATTCGAGCAGGTCGCTGAAGCCTCGGGGTGGCCGATGGAGCAGCGCGCGGCGCGCCTCCTCCCCCTCCTGACGGGAGAGGCGCAGCTGGCTGCACTACAGCTCCCCGCCGATCGCCGGCTGGCCTACGCCGACCTTCGCCGGGCTGTCCTTCAGCGCGTGGGGCGCACGCCGGAGCAGCAGCGCCAGCGCTTCCGCGCGCTGCGGATGGAGGAAGTCGGCAGCCCGTTCGCGTTCGGCCAGCAGCTCCGGGACGCCTGCTGGCGGTGGCTGAGGGCCGAAGATCGCGACGCTGAGGGAATCGTCGATCAGGTGGTACTGGAACAGTTCATCGCCCGCTTACCAGCAGGAGCCGCAGAGTGGGTCCAGTGCCACCGCCCGGCGTCACTGGATCAGGCAGTCGAGCTGGCGGAGGATCATCTGGCGGCTGTCTCGGCGGCAGGACAGCAGATGTCGACATCTCTTCTCTCCTCTTCCCTTTCTCTCTCTCTCTCCCCTCCTTCTGTGTCCCGTCCTCGCCCCATTCCCCCACCGCGGAGGCGGGGGCCGGCACCACCCCTGCCGGCCCGCCGCACCCGCGGTGCCCTCCCGTTTCTCCCTTCTGTGTCTGTCTCTCCCCCACCTCAGGTGAGTGAGCCCCAGAGCACCGGTGCAGAGGGGAAGCCCGGGCCGGTTTGCTGGCGCTGCGGGGAACCGGACCACCTTCAACAGCAGTGCACAGCAATGGAAGTGGGCGCGGTGGTTCGGATCCCCGACGCGCCAGAGGCCGCCCTCGATCGGGCCGGAGCGTATCGCATACCGGTGAGTATCCAAGGGGCTACATATCAGGCATTGGTGGATTCTGGTTGTAATCAGACCTCAATTCGCCAAAGCCTGGTTCAAAACGAGGCATTGGGGGGAGCACAAGGGGTGAAGGTTTTGTGTGTGCACGGGGATGTTCACAGCTACCCTTTGGTGTCGGTCCATATTATTTTCAGAGGGGAAAAATTTATAGTGAAGGCGGCGGTTAATCCTCGCCTTACCCACTCGTTAATTTTGGGGACTGATTGGCCGGGATTTCGGGGTTTAATGACGCGCCTAGTAGAGAGTGGGTCCTGCCAGTTGACAGGGGGAGGTCCCGGTGTCGTTTTGGCGGGAGCAGCTGTCGCAGAGCCGTCTACGTCATCTCCGCGTCAGGGTGAGGAGCCACCGGCTCCTCCTCTCTCTATTGGGGAATCCCTCGCGGATTTCCCATTAGAGCAGTCGCGAGACGAGACTCTGCGGCATGCGTTTGACCAAGTGAGAGTAATCGATGGTCAAACGCTCCCGCCGAACGCCACCCCGTCCTTCCCCTACTTCGCGATTATGAAGGATAGGTTATACCGAGTGACGCAGGACACTCAAACTAAAGAGCGAGTCACGCAGCTTTTGATTCCAAAGAGCCGCCGGGAATTGGTATTCCAGGCGGCTCACTTTAATCCCATGGCTGGACACTTAGGGCAGGATAAAACACTAGCCCGAATAATGGCCCGATTCTATTGGCCGGGGATTCGCGGCGATGTCCGTAGGTGGTGTACGGCATGCCGCGAATGCCAGTTAGTAAATCCAGCGGCCATTCCAAAAGCGCCATTGCGCCCTCTACCGTTAATCGAGACCCCGTTTGAAAGAATTGGGATGGATCTCGTCGGGCCATTAGATCGGTCAGCACGAGGGTACCGCTTTATATTAGTTCTAGTGGACTATGCAACGCGGTACCCGGAAGCAGTGCCTCTGCGCAATATCTCAGCACGCAGTATTGCAGAGGCACTCTTCCGCGTCATCTCCCGAGTTGGAATCCCGAAAGAGATTCTGACTGATCAAGGCACTACATTTATGTCACGAACACTACGCGAACTGTATGGGTTATTGGGGATTAAGCCGATCCGCACCAGTGTGTATCACCCACAAACGGACGGTTTAGTAGAACGGTTCAACCGCACCCTCAAAAATATCATTAAGAAATTCGTAAGTGAGGACGCACGTAATTGGGATAAGTGGCTCGAACCCTTGCTGTTCTCAGTGCGAGAGGTCCCTCAAGCCTCCACGGGGTTCTCCCCGTTCGAATGATTATATGGGCGTAAGCCGCGCGGCATCCTGGACGTGCTGCGGGAAAATTGGGAGGAGGGACCTTCACAAAGTAAGAATGAAATTCAGTACGTTATGGACCTGCGCGCAAAACTCCACACGCTCACCCACCTAACTCAGGAGAATTTGCGGCAGGCCCAGGAACGGCAAGCCCGCCTGTACAACAAGGGTACGCGCCTTAGAGAGTTCACACCGGGAGATAAAGTACTCGTACTCTTGCCCACGTCGAGCTCCAAATTAATCGCCAAGTGGCAAGGACCCTTTGAGGTCACACGGCGAGTCGGGGACGTCGACTATGAGGTGAGGCGAACAGACAGGGGTGGGGCGCTACAGATTTACCACCTCAATCTGCTCAAACTCTGGAACGAGCAGGTCCCCGTGGCGTTGGTGTCGGTAGTTCCGGAGAAGGCGGAGCTGGGGCCGGAGGTTCAAAAAGGGAATTTGGCATCACGTACCTCTCCGGTCCCCTGTGGAGACCACCTCTCCCCGACCCAACTCACGGAGGTCGCCCAGTTGCAGGCCGAGTTTTCGGATGTGTTCTCGCCCCTGCCCGGTCGCACGAACCTCATAGAACACCACATAGAGACACCCCCGGGGGTGGTAGTGCGTAGCCGCCCTTATAGACTACCCGAACACAAAAAAAAGGTGGTTCGGGAAGAACTTCAGGCCATGCTCGAAATGGGCATCGTCGAGGAGTCCCACAGCGACTGGAGCAGCCCGGTGGTCTTGGTTCCCAAGGCCGACGGCTCGGTCCGGTTCTGTGTGGACTATAGAAAAGTCAACGCGGTGTCTAAATTCGACGCGTACCCAATGCCTCGTATTGATGAGCTGCTCGATCGACTAGGCACGGCTCGCTTTTACTCGACACTGGATTTAACGAAGGGATATTGGCAGATCCCCTTGACTCCATTATCCCGGGAGAAAACGGCCTTTTCCACACCGTTCGGCTTACACCAGTTCGTCACACTTCCGTTTGGGCTGTTTGGGGCGCCCGCTACGTTTCAGCGGCTGATGGACCGGGTCCTCCGGCCCCACGCCACCTATGCGGCCGCCTACCTGGACGACATTATCATTTATAGTAACGACTGGCAGCGGCACCTGCAACACCTGAGGGCCGTCCTTAGGTCGCTGAGACGGGCGGGACTCACGGCCAACCCAAAGAAGTGTGCGATTGGGCGGGTGGAAGTACGGTATCTGGGCTTCCACTTGGGCAACGGGCAGGTGCGTCCCCAAATTAATAAGACAGCAGCGATTGCGGCCTGCCCGAGGCCCAAGACCAAAAAGGGGGTGAGA